>NC_063056.1:0-300000 GCF_018812025.1 Megalobrama amblycephala
AGTGATGTTGCATTGTGTCTCATTTGATGCTGTTCTATAAGGATTATTATTTTAGTTGTTGGTTATGTTAGTTTCATTCTAGAGCATGAATATATTAAGACTTCTCTCTGTAAATCTCTAAAGTTTAACTGTTCTTTAAAGCAGTAGTTTGTCACAAAAACATGACAATTTAATATTCAACATTATTATTGATCTGACTGCATTGACACTATTGTATGAGAACTGAACTGAGCTGGACGATGACATGACTGTTGTCTCCAGAGCTGCTGCTGCTGTATAGATGAAGTGAACTAAATTAATAACTGATGAGTTTTACAACATAATTGAATCAACACTGAACTGACTCGGGCTGAACAATGACACGATACTCTTCTAGAGCTGCTGTACAGCCCAAACAATCTTTGTTGAACAATGTTCCTGTTATGAGGGCTGCTTTGAAACAATATGTAGTTTAAAAAGCGCTTTATAAATAAAGGTGACTTGACTCAACAATTCTGTTCACATTTTTTCAAAGTTTTGAATGGTTGCCATTTCAATATGTCAAAACAGTAATGATGCTGTATGCTTTCTGATTACACAGATTACACAGTTGTGCATGTGTTATTGACCTAGTTTTTTAGTTGTGGATTTCATTTTCCCCTTAAAATGGCATGCCATGATGGTATTACATGGTTAAAACCGGAAAAACTCAATGTTTATGTTGTTATTTTAAGTCATAATTAAAGTACTTCTAATACACACTGGTCCCTGTAATGTTGGTGTGTGTCAGTTGTGTATTGTATTGAGAATCAGGTACTCATTAATCACCTCAGTCTTGCTAATACACCATATCGTCAGGTTTGTGTGTTGTGTGTGGTCATGTACCATTAAACACATCCGCCCTTATAATGTTGGAGTGTGTCAGGTGTGTATTGTGTTTAAGATCAGGTACTCATTAATCACCTCAGTCTTGGTAATACACCATGTCGTCAGGTTTGTGTGTTGTGTGTGGTCATGTACCATTAAACACACTGGTCCCTGTAATGTTGGAGTGTGTCAGTTGTGTATTGTATTGAGGAACCGGTACTCATTAATCACCTCAGTCTTAGTAATACACCATATCGTCAGGTTTGTGTGTTGTGTGTGGTCATGTACCTGTAAAACACACTAGTCCCTGTAATCCAGAGAAATGGCATGTTTTGTGTATTGTACAATAGGTGTCCTCATAAATCAGGTTGTACCCAAAAATCACAATTATGTCATAGGCGGGAACATTTTAGGATGGGCGGGAATGTCCTTGTATACCACTGATATATCAGGTTGTCATATTTTCCGTTCTGTTGTGTGTAAAGAAACTTTAAAGCCAGATTTGTGATCTGCAGATCAAAACAAAATTTTTGATAGTTTTATCATCACTGTAGGGCATCGGGAAAGGTGTGTCCCCCTAAACCACAATCCTACTGGTTTGAGCATCAAAGTCCTCGTAAACCACAAAAACCAGTATGTGTGTGTGTGTGTGTGTGTGTGTGTGTGTGTGTGTGTGTGTGTGTGTGTGTGTGTGTGTGTGTGTGTGTTTGTACTGCAAGTACAAACATATCATAATGAACATTGGAAAATGAAAGTAGCATGTAAATGTAATAGAAATCCAGCTGTAATTGATGCTGTCAGAGGCACTAACACAATGCTTAAAATACTCCCAATGAAGAAAATTTATCTAATTTGTTTAACCTGCAAAACACATTTTCTTAAAATAAAGTGTCTACACCGACTACTATTCCTTTTGTCTACTAGATCTCCAAAAACTAAAAACTTTTGGCTGTAAGCATTTGTGCATTTCATTTTTATCTTACATATAATGAAAATAAAAACACTGAATCATTACTGTAGAGGTTTCCACAAAAGGTCTTCCAGTTTCACAGTACTAACATATCTGGCCCTCACAAAAAATTGTGTGTTTGTGTGTTTTGGAGCTTTCTCTGTGAATCAGGGCGTCAGGGCCTGGACCCGCTATGGCTGTCAGACGGTTGTAAAGTAATATCAGGCCTTCCTTAGAGTACCTTCTGCGCTGGCAGAACCAATCAGGCTCAGCCGGCCAGGCTGATTGGACTGACATACTCTATCAAAGACAGAGCTGAGCGATTTTCACATGGCCTGCAATGTCCCAAATGTCTCCCACACTCACGGGACTGCAGCACTCAAACAGCGAAATCTGCTGTTCCATTTCCTGTTTTAGTTTCTTTAGTGGAAGCAGCAATGCATTTTGGAACAAATGTACGAATGTGTATATTTATGAAGAATAAAAAAATATAGATATATTTTTTTTATTTTCTAAAACACTGCTTGGTTTGTTTTGCTTTGTATTAATTCTGATTTGCAGCATCTGCCAATCAGGAAAGCACACTCGTGATACCACCGATCAAGCAGTATACCGGCGGTGGCTTAACATTCTTTTTGAGTATATTCACTTTTCACAAAAATGAGATTTTGTTCAAATCAGTTGATAACACACACACACACACACACACACACAATGATAATAACATATATATATGCAGTTGTTTGAACACAACAGTTCACTCTCATTTTATTACATCCCTTGTGCAACATTAGCTGAAATGAGCATTGAAACAAATCAAATAAAGGCCCAAGGATTGTTTCTCCGCAGCATATGGCTCTCTACAGGTTCTATATGGATTGACATATGTGATTGGAGGATTATAAGCATAAATTGGCTAATTTTATTTATTACAGAGCAGAAAGGTACAAATTAGTACAGAGCCATAAAGAGCAGAATAATTTCATTGAAGTACCATCTGTTTACTGCTGTTGAGCGAACAGTAATATTTGTGCTTTTTTGTCGTTTATCTCTTTGCTTTGTTTTCTACTGACAATCATGTACGTGTTCAGCTGCTTCTGTCACTCACTTTTGTCGTCAGCTTACGTGTCTGTATGTCTGTACGTATTAACACTGATGCACAATCACAAGGATGTTGCTAGTGCTTTTAAAATGGCGAGTAAGGAACATAATTAAATCTATGCATTCTCTCGAGGGCCTCATCTTCTCCTCTTCCTCCAGCTTCATGCTGCACAAGCTAATCTTTTCAGTCGCCATATGGGAATTTGAGCTCAGTCCTTTATGGGCACTTCCCCACTTATTGTCACTGCTATGCTTTTTTTTTTCTTTTTTTTTTTTCTTCAATGAAGAATAATCAAATGTTGATAGCACAGTTCAAATGGACCATTAAATATTGAAAAGTGTTGTGTTGGGAAAGTTTTCCATGATGTGTCTGCGTCGAGGAGCCCGGCAGTCTGCCGCAAACAGCCCAGCCATGTGCTGAAGCTAATTTGATTATAATATAGTCATCTAAGCTATTCAATTAAATATTCTAATTAACCTGAAGTATTCAGCAAATGATGCTAATTACAAATATTCTCTAGAGAGCTAGTGTGATGAAAGCCAGAGCCTAAGAGTGATTCTTCAACTCAGTGTTTCGTATCATGATGTCCTATATCATAGGTTCAGCTAATATCAGATTGCCACCTAATTTGCCTAAACCTCATTTGTTTAATTCCATTAGCATTTTGTTTGAAATCATAATAAACACACATCTTGCTCTTTAGTGCACACTTGGGGTGGTTTAGTGCTTCTGTTTACTGAGGTAACGCATCCTCCGCCCTCAAAAAACAATGATCCCTCTTTATTTGCTTATCTCTCTTTCTCATTCTATTACCAGAGATTGTGTTTACTTATAATACAAAAAAAAAATAAAAAATACATATTCCATGACTGTTTAATTGAACAAATTGCATTATCTGTTTTTTTTTTTAAAGAATGAAAAAAAATAAATAAATAAATAAAATAAAAAATAAGATTGAGTCTCAGGCTTTCATGCATTATGTTTTTTGTTTGTTTGTTTGTTTTTATCAACAAAGTCTTCAAATAATCATAATTTGCTAAAACTTGAAAGCATGAGAGACGGTCCCTATGAAGAACACAAATTTTGTAGTTGCCCAGAATGATTACTTTATATTCATAGTTTGCCTATCCTGAAGACGTCATGTGCGTAACGTCTGAACTGGGCATTGTGGTCACTCTGAGCGGTGTGTTTCAGTAAGGTAATTTTCTCTCTGCCTGGAAGCATCAGTGGCATGTCATTCAGAACACAGCCAGGCTATGACACTCTTTAAAGCATGCGCTTACACAACATATCTGTATTGCATTAAAGGAAAATAGAATTTCAAAATTGTTTTGATAAGTCCTTAAACATTGAATTCAAAAATAAATAAATAAATATTCTTATTATAAATATTCATTAAACAATGGGCCTAAAATCCCACTAATAATAATGACAATGTTATAAATAATAATAATACAGCACACCAATGGCATAAGTTTAATTTAATGCAGTATTCCAGTGAAGAATTTTAGTTTAAATATAATGTTTCAGCAATGAAACAGAATTACTTAGATTACTTTACTTACATTGTAAAAGGGCACCGTCATCTAATTCATATGGTATTATCAAGGGATGGTCACAATTAAACAAATAAGTTGTCATATCAATATAAAGTAGCATTCAAGAGATCTCAGATTCTTTCCATTAAATTTGATGGACTGTCCTGCTCCAATGCATCGTCTGGAAAACTGGAATTCTGAATGTCTCTCTTTATACTGGAAGGCTCCTCCGACGGTTAGTTCAACATTCTCCTGTTGTATGATCAGTGACGTCAGGGTTGCCTGACTCTTTCTCTTCACCGCTTGAAAAACTAACAATATAATTAAAAAACCAAAACGTAATGACAGTACCAAAATATAATCAGGCCAAATGTTCTATGCACTTTCTATTGTGTCTCTGTTTAAGTCAGGAATAGTGTATGTACACAGCACACTCTCTCCTGTATATGGCTGGGTGTCTATAGCATATGTGTTCTCTTCACTAATAAGTGAACGCACATATTACTCAAGTACATAAACACTTGAACACTCAGGCTCATGAATAATCACGCTGCCTGCGTTCTTCCAAACTGATTTCCCAAAATCAAAACACAGGCGGTGAGAAAGTGGATTACCGCTCACGCTGAAGCAGAGGGATTTTCATCATCTGAAACACAGATCTGAATTTTCGTTCAGATCTTGAATATCCATCATCTGAAGCACATGATAAAAATCAGTGCATGTAAACTTACCTAGTGTTTCCAATTTAGAGTTTGATATATCATATGCATGGTATCACATACTGTATTTAAGTGGGCAGACTCAAAATCCCTTTAAAAGTCGGTGGTCATACAGCATATGCCTGCGTATACCCTTACACTACTGAGTGTGATTAAACTTTACATGTAAACAGTAGTGTTTTAGTCAAGACCACCACTGCATAGGTGGCACAGAAGTTGCATCTGAATTGGTAAAATTACAAATGCCTAAACAACTTTCCTTCTTTTGTTCTTTTGTATAAAATCAACATCACGTTTGCGATTGTGCTCAAATTTGTGAAAACAGCTCTCTTGCTCTTGTGAAATTGCTTTTATAATAATTATATCATATATTGTAATATAAAAATCTAGATCTTATGCAATTACTTTTATGCAACAATATCTTGAATTTTGTGGGCATTTGAATTAATCCCTCAATAATTTCTGATCCGGCACAACAGTATAAATAAATCAAATTAGACATAATTTATTGATTGCATCTGAAGCAAGACGTTTTACATCCAACTACATTAATGATGTTAATAAATCAGACAATGCACTGGCAATTTAGTGATATCCTCACAATTGTGATCTTGACCGGTCTTGAAATAAAATCCCAAGTCCTCTTAGTCTGAAACCAAGACAAGACTGAGTACAAATGCAGTCGAGACCTCCAGTACCTTCAAAAAAAGGTCTTAAGACCGCTCTCTAGTACTACAGCACTAGTAAACAGAATACTGCAATTATGTAACGATGCTTATAATGGGAGTAAACAAAGTCCCAACTGTAGTCACATTATACAGGCCTGTACACGTATACACTATAATCGCATTTCTTACACTTGGAATTGCTGAATTATTTGTCGAATTGTGACCCAATTTCAGATCTCATGATGTAAAACAAACAATCATATTAGAATCACTGTGAGAACAAAATTGTCATCCATCAGCCACTTATATTACACTAGCTCATCAATTACTGAACTGTCACATCATCAGACTTTAAAGGTTGAAGTGAGGAAGCAGAGAGTGTGAACAGATAAATGTCTTTAAGAAACCAAACAAAGGTCAAATTTTTTTGAGGGATTCAAATGCCATAAATGAAAGCAAAAATTTCAAGCATGCTTTCAAATGAATATGCATTAAAAAAAAATCATAATAGAACTCAACAACTCAAACGGGGTCAATAGCGCAGGCCTGAAATTGTATAATGACACCAGTGTGGAGGTAATTGGCACTCTCCAACACTACCAGACTCATTCTCATTCCCTGTCTTTCTCCCTCCCTTTTTCCCTTTCTTCTCTTGCCAAGCCATCTGCTGCAAATGTCCTCTGAAATGTTAAAAATTTAATTTGTCGACATGTCTACATCATATCCTCAATCACTGTCCATTCAATAACGGAGGCCAGGGCTCTGGGGACAGGAGTCAGGCATGGCCAGCTCCCACATTCAGATGGGGAAACAGAGCTCTGATTAGGCCCTCACACTGACTGGAATGATCTCAGACAGCTTAGAAATCAGATTATTAACTCTGATACCAGACACCAGAACTCCTCTTCATGATTAGCATGAAAATTTTGATATGGATCAATAAGCAATCTTTCCCCCTCCTGTCAGATATAGACGTCCTCCATTAATCTATTGGTTATGTTTATGTCAGGGAATTAAGACACGCTATTTTCCTTTTGAGAAGCCAGAATTTCACACGTACAGCCTTTTCCGGAAAATTACCAGTAAACCAGCATGTAGAGATCATATGTGAACAGGACCTTTAGAGAAATACAGAGAGATCGGTTCTGTGGATGTATGTGTTGCTATATTGCATGTTGATGTGTTACATTCACATGCAATCGGAAACGTCCTACTTCCCACTTCTGAGCATATTCGAGTACTTTGTTGTCGGAAAGAACGTGAATCTTGGAAGGTACCAGGTTTATTCTTGCCTATTTATTGAGAAAATCTTATTAAAGCCAAAATCATATGTAATCATATTCATTGACAATCATATAAACATTCACCGCAGCCTGAATATTCAGCTTGTTGACGATTGTGGAATTTTGGCCAAATACAGGCTATTTTCACCGTCTATAAAACACTTCAACAATATGCTTCAAATGATTATTCTTAAATATACACTACTTTAATGACAAGACGGTGTAGCTGTTGCAGTCGTTCTCTCCTCCGCCATGTTTAAAGTTTATGGCCCGCCCAAATCAGGAATTTGGGTAACAAAATTATCCCAGAGCTTCCCAGTAATAAATATGACTTGAGAGGCCATTCATTTTTGACTAGGAAACTTGTAACCACAGTAACATGGTCACACTTCTATCATTTGAACCACATTAGATTAGGTCTGTCGTCACTGACATCATGTGCAGGTGGACTAATAACTTCTGTTAATGAATCTATTCGAGATCGTAGATCTCTATTCCACTGTTTTTGTTTCTATGTCATTTTGTTTTATGTGATGTTTGATTTATCGCAGGTTCCCTCATATGTGATACTCCGGCGTTTCCTGTGCACTATTAAAAAATGGCGCTTACTATTGACACATTAAAATATATGGATTAAAATGTATATGGATTTAAACAGAATGAAAGATATAGAATATACTGAATGTTAGCTTGCTTATTGTGCCCAAGAGTTTGCTCTATTTAAGTCCCTGTCATTTTAACAAGAAACTAGCAAGTTTGCGATGCTATTTGCGAATGTTCACTAGAAACTACGGTTTCTGAAAATGCCAAATCGTTGAACCATGTTGGCAACAACAGAACTTGTGACCATAGTTCGCTAACAATGCTTTCGGGAAACACAGCCCTAATTGTTGGAACTATCTGATTTATAACATACAGTAACAAGTTATTAAAATTAAAAACAAATAAAAATATATGTTCAATCCAATCATTACAAAAAGTATAGCATCATGGCTAAAAGAAAATGAATAGAAAAGGCATTTGAGACTTGAGTCATAGTGTTAGCTGCATGTTAATCTTAAACCTCTTAAAGAACAGGATTCGGATAAAGAGGTCATACAAATATATGAAGAAGCTTATAACATCTTTTGAACAATGTAGGGCAGTATTATATCAGATTATCATATAATCTGTGTTATAGATTTAACTTAAAACAAGGTATTAAAGATACATTACATGCTGGGTGCACATTAATATTTCATTAGTCTGGGATCACACCAGACCGGAAAAACTAAACTACTACTTTGTCTCGTTTCCAGAAAGGGGTGAAAATGAAGAAGTTAATACGCGCCTGAATGCACCACGATGACATATATGTACACTGATTTATGAGCTGAGAACCAGATCATGGTGAGTGCATGGATAATTATGACTTGTTCAAGTATAATTAATCTAGCCTGTGTCATTATGGGAACTTGAGTCCCCACAAATCATTATATTCCTCTAATTCATTTGCCTCTTTCACCTACACCATCCTCTTTGCCCTTTTACTGGAGACATTCAGATATGCTAGAGTGCCTCACATACTACATGAGTCTGGGGAGTTATGCAATATGTTTCTATTAAGGTTCAAATGAATTCACATTTTATTCACTTATTATTATTTTATTGTGTACTATTTTATTAGGCTATATATTGGAGTCTGGCAAATGTGTTAAACATTTGCCAGACTAACTGGGATTACTCACAGCACTTGGCATATTTGTTGCCCTATTGTTGGTTTGATTGCTTCTGTTGTTCTCCATTTGTAAGTCAAGGAAGTCCAAGAAAGAAAAAATAAAATTGCTAATAAAGTATTCTATTCTATTCTATTCTATTCTATTCTATTCTATTCTATTTTATTCTATTCTATTCTATTCTATTCTATTCTATTCTTCATGTGTATAGGTATTCTTAAGGCAAACAATTTATTAGAAAAAAAAAATATTTTTTAACTAATAACAAAATGTTATTCACTCAATAGAACTGCAAAAACAATGACCCTGAACACTACAACTTGTTTTGCCTGCACCTGCTTATCATTCTATCATGACATCATTACTTTTAAAGACACAGTATGTTATTACCTAGGAGGACTGCTGGTGTAAAAATCTATTTTCAGCGTTTCCTCTTTGGAGTGTGACCACAACTCTATACTTGTCAATCAGCCTGTAAATGGATCCTGTTGACTGAGTGGCTGTGGTTTGTGAAAGAGGGCTTTTATGTTTTTACATGCGCAAGTATTGGACTTTGGATCAGGTTCAAATTAATTAAACCTCCATAACTGTAAGTGCTTGCTAATGACCACAGCTTTACCAGCCCAATATTTAATATTTTATCATTAAGTGACCTAATATGATCCCAATACAGTCACCATTAAAGCTGCATTGATCAAAGCGACCTTTCCCCTGCTTAAAGGATTAGTTCACTTTCAAATAAAATTCCCTGATAATTTACTCTCCTCCATGTCATCCAAGATGTTCATGTCTTTCTTTCTTCAGGAAAAGAAATGAAGGTTTTTGAGGAAAACATTCCAGGATTTTTCTCCATATAGTGGACTTCACTGGGGTTCAACGGGTTGAAGGTCCAAATGTCAGTTTCAGTGCAGCTTCAAAGAGCTCTACATGATCCCAGACGAGGAATAAGAGTCTTATCTAGAGAAACCATCTGACATTTTCTAAAAAAATACAACTGTATATGCTTTATATAAACAAATGATCGCCAAAATCGCACTTTTGTATTCTTCAAAACGCTTACGCTGTATGTCCTACACCTTCCCTATTCTACTTACGGAACGAACGCGGCGCCAGTTACATTTTTTCCGTAAGTAGAATAGGGAAGGTGTAGGACATACAGCGTAAGCTTTTTGAGGAATACGAAAGTGCGTTTTTGGCAGAAGCACTTGGAAGGCGATCATTTGTTTATAATCCTGGAATGTTTTCATCAAAAACCTTAATTTCTTTTCAACTGAAGAAAGAAGGACATGGACATCTTGGATGACATGGGGGTGAGTAAATTATCAGGAAGATTTTATTTGAAAGTGAACTAATTCTTTAAGAGAATCTGCCCACTGTCACTTTCTCACAGTTTTGGATGATGTTTTGCAATGCAGTGCACTGTTTTTCACTCCCACTGATTATAGACTGTGACTGTCAGTGGGGGAAACATGATCTGTTAAAATGAAAACATTGCCTACAAGTGAAGTCACAGCTGACCTTAACAGTAGGCCGTTCCAACAACTGTTTGCTGCTTTAATTCAACCGTCTCAATTGCTTTGGGCTGATGTGGCTGTTTTGAATTGCTTGATTGTGCTAAATACAACAATAGCATTAATTAAAGCAAAGGACAGCAGCAGACAGCAAAATTTAAGTTTAATTGGCATTTTGACTATTTAGTCATTAATTGACTATACTTTGGTAATATAATATGACATCATGCAAGTAAATAGTCTGTTACTCTTGGCATTTGATCTTGTAATCATTTTGATTGCTGCATGGGCATAATCAATAATTTTATCAAAAGGTGCTCTTTAGTTCCCAAGTTAAGAGCATGAATACAGGGAGACTTTCAAAGCTTCATTGGATATTCAGGCTCAAACTGTTACTGCACAAAAGTCATGGGCACATTAGATGCCTTATAAAAACATTTGATATAAGATAGTGTGCCAGTAGGAAAAATCAATTTTAGATTTCTATGCATCATTTTTGCAAATATAATAATCATCTGCTGAGATTTTTGTATGAACAAGGTGTCTTTACAATAGATGGTATGGCCAGTACCGCCGCCCCCTACACTGAAAATAAAACGTTTATTGAATATACAAGATATAATCATGTTCACTGGTTCCAAATGAATCACTTAAGTAACACATAAGTTGAACATAGAAAGAAGTTATTTTTAAGTTATCCGGTTTTCTGACTGAATTAATTCATTAAATTTCATATATGTTTGTGTTATGTCACTTAATTATAAGATTGTGTTAGCTAGCTAACATACTGTTAGCTTGCACATTACATAAAAATACACAAAAAAACAAAATGTTTCTGTTTTAACTCTAAAAATGGACACTGAGAACAGAAATCAAATGTCCATTGTCAGACAAGTTATCCACCATCCCCTGTAAACACATTTGTATTTATGTTCAGTGCATCAAAATATAGTACAGTTCCATCCAAATAAAAAAGCACAGTACAGAACTATAATGCAGCATTTACTGTAGGGCCGTAGCTGGAGGGGCCCATTGAAATCACGTTCCCCCTCGGTTGAATCACCACCACCATCCGCCCCGCTAGCAAACAAAACTGACTGTAGGTGCAAGATTTGTTGACAATTTTGTTGAAATTTCAGACAATGTACATTGTAAAACAAATTCACAAATATCAGGGAAAAAAGAAGAGCAGAATAACTTAAATATTTAATCTGACAGCCTGAACTATGTTTTGTACATTTGCTCCATATTGTCCTATCTGTCTTTCTGTCTTTGATGGTAAAACAGTGTTGTTACACTCACGGTTGCTCTAGTTTTTGTGTTCTTTATTGAACAGGAACCATCAGCTTTGAGGTGAAAGAGCTGACTACCTCATCACTTT
Organism: Megalobrama amblycephala; assembly: GCF_018812025.1. Classification (NCBI taxonomy): domain Eukaryota; kingdom Metazoa; phylum Chordata; class Actinopteri; order Cypriniformes; family Xenocyprididae; genus Megalobrama; species Megalobrama amblycephala. Next base: position 11,713 of record NC_063056.1, read on the forward strand.
CATGACAGCACTGCAGAAATCAGGCATGGCAGTTTAATATGAGCTCAAATACTGCAATCTTAAATGTCTTTGAGCCAGTTACCATTTCATACAGTCCACAAATTCACAATGACACCTGGTTAAGGCAGCTGTGTCCCTGCTGATGGATGTGTGCTTTTGTGTGAGCCCCACACAGCTCCAACCCTTCATACAACAAACCTGCAGAAATATAGATTTTTACTGTGTGGCTAAATGAAGAATATATTTAATTTAAGTGCACTTTTTTAATGTTTAAGGCTCCAGCATCTCTGTAATCCTACATAAAGTGATTTGAAAAATGGATGGATGGATATTTAATGTTTATGTATAATAACAAATGTTACTAATATACATGGGATGGCTCCAGAATTTTTAGATGGGGGTGCTAACGGAATTAGACAACCAAGAAAGTAACCCACACAGATGCTAAATAACTGCTGCAGCTGTTAGTACAGGACTTGCTACTGCCAATACATACACACCATGCTGCTGTGAGCAAGTAAGACATGCTGCTGCTTTACAAAATAGCATACATTAATTACCTGTAGCAGATCTATATGGGTGGGGAAGGTGGAGGGTTTCTGAAAATGCTACTACAGCAAATGCTGGCCAAGTATTTGAAGGTTGAGCAACGAGCTCATTGGCTACTGATACAGCATGAACCAATCAGCTGTGCCCTATAGAGAATGATGTGATTGAATCGTGTGATTAAATGGGTGATCTAAATGGCTTGTGCCATTAGAGTTTCATGACAGAATTTTGTATTACATTTAACCTAGCTCAGACCATAGCCACAACTATTGCCAACTGCCATTTCTTATGCTATCTTTTCAAAACCTAAATTTGATATAATTTACTTTTTAATAGGTGAGTTAAAGCAGATAGCAAAGGAAATGCAGCCAGAATACATTTACACTTTACACAACTATCGCAAAATGGGTCTAATCATTAAACACAGTTTTATTTATTAAAATATAAGCTTTAAAAAAATAGGCCAGGAAGTCAGATCTGGGAGGGAATCAGAAGCAAAGGGAATAGCATAGGCAGATCAGGGACAGGACTGGGAACAAACATATCCAAACAGGTGAATACAAGCAAAGATCAGGAACTAGGCAAAGAAGCTGCACCACTGACAGAGTGATAAAGTGATAAGGCATTTCCTGATGAACCAGGGTATTAGCTTATGAGTGGGAATGGGACACCTCAGCCTGGCGATGGTCAGCCATTTTCTTGGTGCATTCCCTGGTCTGCAGCAGTGACTCCCTGGCCCCCTTATAGGTGCAAGGAAATAGAAGGGGTTGATAAAGGCAGCACAAGAATGGGGACAGCCTGGTCGATGACACAGGTAGGGAGTTGTGAGCATACTCTGCCCACACCAACTGCTGACTTCAAAAGGATTGGTTAGGGGAGGCCAGGCAATGGCACATCCACTCGAGATCCTGGTACACACTTGGTCTGGCCATTGGCCTGTGGATGAAATCCTGATGACAGACCTGCAGTAGCACCAGTCTGTTGGCAGAACTCCCTCCAGAAGTGGAAAATAACCTGGGACCCCCTGTCGGAGACCATGTCCTCTAGAAGACCACGGATCTGTAAAACATGTTCTACGACCACCCAGGCTGTGTCCCGAGTGGACGGAGAAGACCATGTGAATTGGATTACAGTATGAGCATGCTCCTGTGAACCAACAGACATCAACTGCCATGGCCAGCCACCAAAAGTGCTGCCGAACTAGGGCTGGATGGTGGTTAACGGTATCAGCAGGGCTGCTACCTGGCTGTTATTGCGAATTATTTCCTCCAGAAATTCACAAAGCCCAAAAAATTAGGTAGCAATAAGAGGCCGGAAAAGTTAAATGTACATATAAGGAACAGCTGGAGGACCAATTTGCAACTTATTAGGTCAATTGGCAACATGATTGGGTATAAAAAGAGCCTCTCAGAGTGGCAGTGTCTCTCAGAAGTCAAGATGGGCAGAGGATCACCAATTCCCCCAATGCTGCGGCCAAAAATAGTGGAGCAATATCAGAAAGGAGTTTCTCAGAGAAAAATTGCAAAGAGTTTGAAGTTATCATCATCTACAGTGCATAATATCATCCAAAGATTCAGAGAATCTGGAACAATCTCTGTGCGTAAGGGTCAAGGCCGGAAAACCATACTGGATGCCCGTGATCTTCGGGCCCTTAGACGGCACTGCATCACATACAGGAATGCTACTGTAATGGAAATCACAACATGGGCTCAGGAATACTTCCAGAAAACATTGTCGGTGAACACAATCCATACATTTTCTCAGTTTAAACATTTGATATGTCATCTATGTTGTTTTCTGAATAAAATATTGAAATTTGAAACTTCCACATCATTGCATTCTGTTTTTATTCACAATTTGTACAGTGTCCCAATTTTTTTGGAATCGGGTTTGTACTTTCAGGCGCTGCGTAATATCATTGCGCCTGCTGCACCCATGGTACGGCAGCAAAGTTCCTTGATTATTACACCGGAATGAGAGTATAGTTCCTAGCCATATCGGCCTAGAAAATCACAACTTTTCATTTTCCTTCGGTCTTAGTACACAATGTAACTACAGAAGAGTCAAGTTTTAAATAGGAAAAATATTGAGACTCTTTGGACATTTTTGAGTGAGATGCTAACGTTCTAAGCTGCAGCTAAAAGTGCTACCACCAGACCCGGAAATCGGCTGAATGGATTTGAAAACGATAAAGCTCAACTGTTTAACTCTAGGGTAGTTGGAAAATGAGCCTACTTTCAAAAGTAGTGGCATGTTCCTTCAAGGGTTCATTTAAAAAAAAAAAAAAAAAAAAAAAAATCTAAATATTGAGAAAATCGCCTGAATATTGAAAAAGACCTGAAGGCATTTTTAGGGTTGTTTTTTTCTGAGTGACAAACACAAAAGTAAAGACTCATATCTCCAAAACTCTAGCAAGGAGAGACAAAAGGTAGGTATCATTTGATAGAGCACTTTTTTTCATTTTTAGAAAATATAAATTACATTACATTTGGACTTTCTCATGCTAAGAAACTGCTGATAAATCAAACAAATATATATAATTTTTTATTATAACTTTACATATCTTTCTTATTTGACATGCAATAATTCAGGAAATAAATAAGATAGGAGGAAAAGTCCCATCTCTAAAGTTCTACTACACATGAGCTGCATCTGGATCAAATTTTGTGGTGATAGCATAAAGTAATCAAAAGTTACAGCATTTGGAACCAAGGTAGCCTTTTTGTTTAGCCCTTGACGCCCCCAAATGGGCATTTTTAAGTCAAGTCAAGTCATCTTCATTTATATAGAGCTCTTCACAATACATATTGTTTCAAAGCAGCTTCACAGTGACAATAGGAAAATTAATTGACAGAGATTGATTTACAGCAGCGCTAAGAACAAAAAAAAATATTGTTCATTTACGTGTTTAATCTATAAGTTTGCGTGTTTGAGTGTGTATGTGCGCAGAAGCTTGGTCTTTTTTAAAAAAGTGTTATTGCCAAATTAATTGTCTGGTCTGCATAATACAGAAAAAAAATTGTTGTGTCCACGGATCTATGCAAACTAGAATAATTTTGATAAGGTTTTATCTATACATAGGGAAAGGAAAGGGAAGGAGGCCTTCGCAGGTGATAGTTTAGTTGAAACGTCAGTGATGTGTTATCATCATGTCTAGATGCAGATCCTTCATCCCATCTGGATATGGCCTGGATCTGGCAGGCTGCGGCAAACCTCGGGATAAACAGAGAGAGACTAATATTAGCGTAGACACCATTCTTCTTATGATGTAGCAAGTACATCAGGTGATATGGGAAGTCTAAATCTATGCAGCCTAACAATTTATATGATTTGAATTATAGAAGTAGATAATGGTTTATGTGTATGCCAGGTTAAAGAGATGTGTTTTTAGTCTAGATTTAAACTGACAGAGTGTGTCTGCTTCCCGAACAGTGATAGGAAGACTGTTCCAAAGTTTAGGTGCTAAATATGAAAAGGATCTACCGCCTGCGGTTGATTTTGATATTCTAAGTATTATCAGCTGTCCAGAATTCTGAGATCACAATAAACGTGAAGGACTATAATGCGTTAAGAGCTCGCTGAGGTACTGGGGAGCTAAACCATTTAGTGCTTTGTAAGTATGTAGCAAGATTTTAAAATGTTTAATAGGGATGTTTAATAGGGAGCCAATGCAGTGATGACAGAACCGGGCTAAAATTGTCATACTTCCTGGTTCTAATAAGAACTCTAGCAGCTGTGTTTTGGACCAGCTGTAGTTTGTTTAACAAACGAGTGGAACAACCACCCAGTAGAGCGTTACAGTAATCTAGCCTTGAGGTCATGAACGCATGAACTAACTGTTTCGCATTTTTCATTGAGAGCATATGTCGTAGTTTAGATATATTTTTAAGATGGAAGAATGCGGTTTTGCAGATTCTAGTAACATGGCCTTCAAATTAAAGATTGGTACCAAAGAGCACACCCAGGTTCCTAACTGACGACGAAGACTTAAGAGAGCAGCCACCAAGTGTTAGACAGTATTCTAGGTTATTACGTGAAGAAGTTTTTGATCCAAAATTTAGAATCTCTTTTTTCTGAATTCAGTAGTAAGAAATTACTGGTCATCCAATTTTTTTATGTCAGCTATGCATTCCGTTAATTTTGTGAATTGGTAAGTTTCGTCAGAGCTCGAAGAAATATAGAGCTGAGTATCATCAGCGTAACAGTGAAAACTAATGCCATGCTTCCTAATGATATCTCCCAAGGGTAGCATGACTGTTGATTTCAAAATAAGTTTATAAATAAGTAAATCTAGCATTTTTTAAGGCCTTTCTGTACTCAATCATTCTCTCTCTCCACAAAATTCGAAAAACTTCTAGTTTTGTTTTCTTCCAGCTGCGCTCCATTTTTCTGGCAGCTCTCTTAAGAGCCCGAGCGTGCTCGTTGTACCATGGTGTTGGATTAGTTTCCTTAATCTTCTTTAAATGCTTTAAAATCATTCTTCCATGAGGAATATTTTGTGATTGACACAAGGGATTATGTTGATTTTGGACTCATTTTAATCATGAGAATCTGTTTTTCTACGATCTGTGCATGTTTCATAAAGTTATGAATAAAAATGCCACTTGAAATCTACATATTTCTTTTTAGTTAAATAAATTTTATAATTTTTTCTATTTATCAGCAAATAACTCAACGCTGCTTAGGAGTTAATCGAATTGTCTATGTGCATTGTAAAGTTCAGACTCTAAGCTTTCAAATGACACCTATTTTGACATCTAGGCATTAGTTTTGAAAAATATGATTATTAATGTTTTCATTGCTAGGTGGTGCCAGCGGGCAGTACACTCCGGTTTATAGTGACTACTCATCATTCTTTAAGAGTTGATCAAAACGGTTAGATGCATTAAAAAGCAGAGTTTCTAAGCTTTAAAATGATACCTATTTTTTGTTATTCCACATTGGAAAATAAGCATGGACGGTTCCGGGACCGGGAACATTGGATAACACATTGGATCCCAGAAAGACGAGATATATATTTTTAGCCAAATATGTTACATCATTCCATGAGTAATATCTCATTATCAACACAATGGATTATGTTTTTGGGCTCATTTTAATTGTAAGAATCTGCTGTAAATGATGATGAAGTTATGAACTAAAACTCCACGTGAAATCTACATATTTGTTTACAGTTAGCGCCTGTGCGCTGTTTTTATTGTAAACTCAATTTGTGCAGACTCATAAGAGGGTGAAAATAATGCAACAGGAGCATGTTGGAGGCATGATCTGAATGTGTAAAGTCTCTTTTTTTGTATGCAAAAAGAATTATTATGCTACCTACTTGGTTTCAGTTACTATTGGCTCTTAAACAGAGACATGCAAACGGGAGTCCTTATCAATGCATATTACTTACAAAAATATATTTTTTAAATATTTACGGTAAAAAATGTATAAAATATCTTCATGGAACATGATCTTTACTTAATATCCTAATGATTTTTGGCATTAAAAAAATAAAAAAAACAACAACAACAACAACAAAAAACAATAATTCTGACCCATGCAATGTATTGTTGGCTATTGCTACAAATATACCATTACGAATTATGACTGGTTTTGTGGTCCAGGTTCACATATGGCAGGCATTGCGTTATCTTCTAAATCTAATTATAAAAATATTTTTCAATTATTTTTGTACTCCAATTCATTTTTGAAATATAATCATTTACATAGTTACTGTCATAACTTGTTTTCATGACAAATTTATTTAAACATTTACATTAAATAATTAAGACATTACTAACAGGTAAAGTAAATATAATGAATATAAGCTAATATAGTGCATATATTTAGTGAAATGCTCCCTCTAGAGTTCATTTCTCTAGTGAACTAACATGCTGTGGACACTAACTGACTTGCCTCAGGTAAATGTAATGCTACGTGTGATATTATTCTCAAGTTGTTTTATTGATGTCTTTCAACACTGGTTGAGAGATTACACAAACATATCTATGCATAGATTTTCTGGTCTTCTTCTGCACTTTTTCCTGTTGTGGTGGTTAGCAAACAACTTTACATTACTGTGCGCGCCCCCTTCTGGATTGGAGTGTGGATCGCCTGTGACCGACTGTATTGATCATCTGACTGCATGCACCGAAACATGATGTCCGTACCGTGACGGTTCAGGATGAATACATGTATTGTTATGTTATAATGTTTTTATATATTGTATATATAATGTTGATGTTAATGGTTTAAAATAATCAGATATTTTATATGCCATGAGAATATATTTTATATGTAATATCCAAATGCTGAGCTTTTCTTGTAATGGAGAGGAGATGGTTGATGTCTCTCAGAAGAAATGAAAATGCAAATGTTATTTATATGAAGGGGCTAGGGAAAATAGAGTTTTACTGGCATATGTTACAGAGGCCAGATAGTAAAGGTAGGAACACATCAAGCCGACACCGACAAACTAGTGATGACGAAAGCAAACTGTGGGGTTAGGTCACGTCGGCAGCATCTGGGTCCAAAGTTACCCTGACACACCAAACCGATGCTCGACAACCGACAGCCAAGTAGCCGTCCATTCTGTGCCTGCGTAAGATGAAATGCCTTTCCGTACCAGCAGGTGGCAGTAGCTGAACAGCCATTCAGAACGATCAGATTGCCCGACCGACGAGGTCCGAAAAAAAGCTGATGAGGACCAACTTCAGCCGACAGTGCAGAACACACTGAGAAAACTTAGACGGCCAACGACCAAAAACTGCCAGACGGCCAACCGTCGGCTTGGTGTGTTCCTGCCTTAAAGAGCTGTGCGGGTAAACCTTACTCCCCTGGCCTCAAGAGGTACTCTAGTGAATGTGTTCTTTAGCGTCCTTGTTAGAGCGCCCACCGCCCATGCTGGAAGCACCGGTTCAAATCCCGCTCGGAGCGGTGCGAGTAGTACCGGAGGGGTTACACATACATCTGAAATAAAACAAGGATCAGTCCCTTTGTTTAGAAAACCATATAAACTGAATGTGGTCAGGCAGAAGGGTACTGTGGGATAACAGACAGAAAGGATTCACAGAACTGAAAAACAATGACTGCAGTCATAATTCAAGATTAGCTCTTCAGCTGACATAAAACGGTAAAATAAAATTGACCTAGTCCACAGACAACTGATTATTGCCAAGAGTATAACTGTCTACAGACCACATCCATTTTAGGCTTTGCATATAATACAAAGCAAGGTGGTTAGTTTACATAGCTATTATCAATACCTCACTGGATAAGTGAACTCTTATTTTGATTTCACTCCTGTGGGGTGCAGGGATGGTGGAGAGAAGCTTCTCAGATATCACATTAAGTGCTAATATTGAGCCTGTGTATTGAATGTGACATAATTATATGAGGATTGTACTGAATTAGCACCAGTAAGAGGCGCCTTCTTTATTTTAAGACGTGCCGGAAACTATTGCCAGTGAGCTGGCTTTCTCCATTGCTGAAATCAAACATTGACATAATTAATGTAATAGTCTTAATAAGGCAGCAATTCTTGTAACAATGGTCAACAATATGTGTGGAACGGGAGAAGTGGTGAGCACATCTTAACACTAGAAACCAGACAGACTGCTGGGCATGGAAGTTTTACACATTTGTGCATTGGTGGGCAAAAAACAAAAAAACAAACAAAACGATAGATTGGACAGTGTTGTCAAGCTGTGTAATGAAAGTCTGAAAGATGAGGAAAATGAACAGTTAATCAAACCAAGCACCACTTTAATTTCATTCTCTAAAAATCAGGGTTTTCACACAGGAGTTGGTATATATATTCTCAGAAGAACTGTCAGAAGAATTTACTTAAACTTTCGTGACATTTCTACATTTTTAACTAATTAACTAATTTTTTAACTAATTTAAACTACATTTTTAACTAATTTAACTAATTTTAACTAATCTCAGCTTTATATAATGCTAAGTAATGTGTAATGTAGTAATACATTACCGAAGCATTACAATGAAAATCTAGATTTTTATACTATATTTAATAGCTTCAAATTGCCACTACAGGAGTATTTTCACAATTTTATAATTTCATACTATTTCCATATGAATGCAGTCTCAGTCTACAGAAGTTTAAGAATCTCAAAATAATTAAATAATTTAATTAATTACAAGTGAATCGGCTTCCTATAAAGCATCCTAGAACTTGTAGGCCCGGTTTCACAGACAGGGCTTAGATTAAGCCAGGATTAGGCCTTGGTTCATTAAGGACATTTAAGTAGCTTTTATAAATGTGCCTTAGAAAAAAAAAAAGATACATTACTGGGGTGCATCTTGAGACAAAATAATAGCACTGGCATATTTTCAGATATGTCAGTGCAAGTTGCTTTCAGATGAAACAGCTCAAACATGCATGTTAGTCTGGACAAGGTTTAAGCCTTGTCTGTGAAACCGGGGGGTAGTGTTTTCAAATTTAAACAACATACCGGCTAACCCTATACTGACATAAGTGTGTTGAGCATCAAAGATATTGGATGTTCCAGTTTGTGGCCCCGTGAAATTGACATCAGATCCCGCTCAACCTCTCAGCACTGCCTGAGTCCTGCAGGAAGATGGTAAAAGGAGGTAACATGAAAGGCCAAATGAGTAGGCAACGGTCACTCACTGACTTAACCTCTGTCATCTGCCCTGTACCCCATGTCAACAAAGTATCAAATAAAGATGAATGAGCTTTATAGCGGGCACTGGAGGACCAGCTCATTGGGCCCAATTTCATCAGCTTGACTAACCGTTCATACAGAGAGATTAACAGAGCGTTTGAAACTGGAGAGAAACAGAGAGGTATATAAATAGATTCTAGCCAGCAGGCTCACATTATTAGTGTAAATAGAAGTAGGAGGCACCTTCCACTTTGAGTTTTTACTTACTGACATGTGAAATGGTCCATTTTTACAATTACTGTGTCTTTTATATGTCACAAAATTCAAACCTGCTGTTCTGATTACCTAATTTTGGCCATGGTCAGACCCTGGTCATGGCCTCCCAGGTTAGTTTTATAGAATAAATTGCCAAACTCTAACCCTGTGGATTTTGCACTAATTTCTTCTTTAAAATGTGTTAAACTTTTATGTCAATCTTAATTTAGGTCCCAGGCTAGATTGGGCCAGGAAAAAAAAAAAAAAAAAAAAAATTCCCAGTAAGTGCTGTCACCATTCAGCTGTCAAGAAATTCATTTTTATGACAAATATATTCATTATTACCATAAACGTAACTCTGAAAAAGTATAACTTAAAGGGATAGTTCACCCAAAAATGAAATTTGATGTTTATCTGCTTACCCCCAGCGCATCCAAGATGTAGGTGACTTTGTTTCTTCAGTAGAACACAAATGATGATTTTTAACTCCAACCGTTGCCGTCTGTCAGTCAAATAATGGGAGTGAATGGGAACACAATTTATAAGAGTCAAAAAAACATGCACAGACAAATCCAAATTAAACCCTGCGGCTCGTGATGACACACTGATGTCTTAAGACATGAAACGATCGGTTTGTGTGAGAAACAGAACAGTATTTATATCATTTTTTACCTCTAATACACCACTATGTCCAACTGCATTCATCACTCGATTAGTTTGGTCTGATCGCCGCTCTGACAACGGCAGTGATGTCTCGCGCCTATACTTCAATGAGTGCTAGACATTACTTCGGCTGTCAGAGCGAGATCAGAACTCACACACCGAATGGACATAGTGGTGTTTTAGAGATAAAAATTATATAAATACTGTTCATTTTCTCACACAAACCGATTGTTTCGTTGTCTTAGGACATCAATGTGTCGTCACGAGCCGCAGGGTTTAGTTTGGATTTGTCTGTGCATGTTTTTTAGACTCTTATAGATGAAGTTCCCATTGACACCCATTATACAACTGACAGACAGCAGCAGTTGCAGTTAAAAATCATAATTTGTGTTCTACTGAAGAAACAAAGTCCCCTACATCTTGGATGCGCTGGGGGTAAGCAGATAAACATCACATTTTCATTTTTGGGTGAACTATCCCTTTAATGCTGAAGCATATTGAAAACATTTTTCATATTTCATCATGATCACAGTGGGACAGCAATCAAAATATACAGGTAGCTGTCATAGAAACATTAATGAGGGCAGATGAAGAGAACAAACAACAACCAGAGTGAGTCCAAGGTGATTTTCACCACATACACCTTGATGATCACCGAAGCAGATGATAATAGTGTCTCTTATCTTTGTAGGAGACGACAATGGAGGAGAGGGTAATCCAGGGAAACAGGAACACAGAAGAATGGAGCACAGGAAGACGATCCAGGAAAGTAGCAATTAGCAATATGGGCAATCCAGAAGGTTTCTAGTATGCCAAGTAAGACCTTATTAGCTAGTGTTTAAAGGTCCCATGACATGCTACTTTTTGGATGCTTTTATATAGGCCTAAGTGGTCCCTAGTACTGTATCTGAAGTCTCTTTCCCAAAATTCAGCTTTGGTGTAGAATTTCAACCACTACAAGCCAGTCCCACAATGAGCTTTCCTCAGGACGTGCCGTTTCTGGGTCTGTAGCTTTAAATGATAATGAGGAAGAGAGAGGCGGGGCAAAGTTGAGGGTGGGTGTGGCCTTAACCAGCTTGCAGCCATGGTACCATGCGCTAATGTTGACAGTGGATGTATCGCAATGGCTCGTAAACACGCAGTCGTTCAAGCGTTTCAGTTTAACCCAGAATCTGATCCGGATGGAGAAGCACCGGATTAAGAAGTTGCAACTGGCGTTACAGTGTGTGTATTCACACACATACGTGATGCTGTCTACCTTTACATTAGCAACAGTAACTGGGCTGTATTGGCCCACGTTGAGGAAACGTTGATGTGTATTAAATTGAGAATGCACTGAATGCAGACAAATCCCAGAAGTCTTTGCGGGCGGAGCAGTAAATTGTCAAGTGTCTAGATTGTGTCATGTCTAGTTTTGGTTTTGTTCATGTTTCATGTCTTATTTTGTAGTTTCATGTTCTTGTCTTGTCGCTTGGTTTATGTTTTGCCATGTGCTCCTTTGGTCATGTGATTCTCTTGTCCTCATGTGATCCTGCCATGTGCTCCCCTGTTCATGTGTTTTGCTTTGAATTGTCCATTGGTTAATTGTCCACAGGTGTTCCCTGTTTGTTCATTAGTGCCTGGTTATTTAAGCCCTCATGTTTGACATGTGTCCTCGTCAAGTATTGTCCATGTACCACTATTGGTGAGTGTCTTAACCCTCTGGAGTCTGAGGCTGATTTGGGGCCTGGAGAAGTTTTGACATGCCCTGACATTCGTGCTTTTTTCAGTTGTTCATAAACATATACATGACAAAAGTGTCATTACACTGTATTCAGCACAAACTAGGCTACAATAATATGTGAGGAACATGTATGTACATGTTTGTGTTTTTGAAGGAATAATGTTTATTCGTGGTTATTGAAAAAACAAAAAACTTAAGTCACTGAAATAAGGCCAAAAAATGTATATTAAATCTGCAATACTGTGAAATATTATTACAATTTAAAATAATGGTATTCTATTATATTCTTTAAAATATAATGTATTTCTGTGATGCAAAGTGTCTGAACAATTATGTTACCTCTATGGCATTTCATATAGACTTTTAGCTAAAAGCATGCACATTTGGAGAAATATTGATGGATTCTTATATATTTATGTAAATTTTCTATACTGAGAAATAATATTTATTGTCATCACTATGAGTGCTGGATACTGTGTTTTCAATTCATACTTGCAGCCGGAGGGCGCTCTCTGTACACCTTTAGTCCACAAATTATTCTAAAGAAGAAGAGGACATTTCAGGAATGGTGTTTTTAATTCATACTTGCAGCCGGAGGGCGCTCTCTGTACACCTTTAGTCCACAAATTCATAATATAAAGAAGAAAAGGAACTAGGAACTAACTGGCATGTCTTCTAGAGATCGCTAACCATTGCTTTAACATCCAAATAAACACTTTTCAAGACAATAAATACACGATTGAGACAATGAATGCATGTATTGCCTCTGAATTTGCGTCTGAATAGCGCTGGCTCAGTGGGCATGGCCGCATTAGCAGATAATGAGCTGAATCACAGATTTCTGACATGGCTCTCTTTTCATACAGATTACATAAACACACAATGTTTGTTTTCAATTTGACTTGCACGATTTAAAACCTGACATTTCAATGTTTCTTTAGATGTAAGTGTCATTTTTTTTGTCATTAGTATTCATAAGTTACAGTTCATTTTCTGAGAACTATCAGATTGGACTTCGTTCAGAGGGAGAGGAGAGATCACGCATCATGTTAGTTTTCTTTATTTTACAAAAAGCACAACATTGTGTTTTTACTCTGAGTGTAAAAGAAGACATTCTATAGTTTCAATTGATATATTACTTATGTCTCTATGACAAGAAATGATGGAGTATTTCTGTTTTGCTGCAATGTGAAAAAAAATCCTGCAAAACGCGCCGGCGCGTTTTCAGACCTCAGGGAGTTAAGTTCATGTTCAAGCCTATGTTATGTTTAGCGATGGGAAACCGAGGCTTTCTGAAGCATTTGAGGCTTTCATCACTGAAAAACGGTTCATTACTCGAAAGCTTTTAACACAGTGCACATTAGCCACATCCAGTGGTCAGACTTGTTTTCTCCACCATATCTAAATCATAGAGCAGATCTACAGCTTGAAAAAGCACGTGATCAAAGCTTCAGAAGTCCGTGACCTACCGAATCATTCTTGTCTTGAATCAGTTCTATCTAATCTGATGTAATCTCATCTAAATTAATTTGTGACAATGAGACCACCACACGTGTCACATGTAGCCTGGTCAACGGATTCACATGTTGATCAATAATATAAAATAAACAATGATGTGATCATAACTGACGTGAGTAGTTAAAATATTTTGGGTGAGCTGTTTAACCCTTATGTTCTGTTCCGGGTCTCTGAGACCCCAGCAATAAAACATGATTATGCATTTTCCTTTATGCATCAGCTGAAGCGCCAATTTTTTTTCAATCCAGCTGTCTCGAACTTTCCGATACTGCATGATGTTCAAAGCTTCAAACGTCATCAATCACGTGGTATTGTCATTTCGATGCAAGCATCGGTACAGTGTGTGACACAATAGTGCTTTGACAACTGCGTCGGAGCATCAGAGCCCCAGTATCAACCATCCCATCACTAGTTTTGTTTGATCTTGTTATGAAATAAACTGCACATGGGTTCTTACAACTTGCCTCCAGTGGATCTTTGTTACAGATTGTTGCAGGTTTGTTTTGTGGGTCTATTTAATTTGCTGATTTTCTATCAGAGTTCGTACTGGCTGCAGATAAATACATAATTGCTGGTGATTTTAACATCCACATAGATAATGAAAAAGGGATTGGTATTTACAAACATTCTAAACTCTATTGGAGTTAAACAACATGTGTCAGGACCCACTCATTGTCGTAATTATACTTTAGATTTAATACTTGTCATGTGGAATCAATGTTAATGGCACTTCTGTACATAATGTAGCACACGTGATCTACAATCTATACATAACCACTTTCTAATGCCTTGGACCAGATCAGAAGACAACATTCGCTCTTGAGCCAGCGTTGCAGCAAGACAAGGGGAAATAATGACAGAATTATAGTCGAAAAGGTATTTTCTTTTGCATTTCTTTATAGTAAATTGTTTCTGTTAGGGGGAGGGACCCAAAATGACAGCAAAAAAACAAAAATACAATTCACAAAAAAAAACTTGAAATAAATAAAGCCGTTTTTACTCGTATAATGACTTTTTGGCCTGGATTCACAACCAGTTCACACTCAACCCAAATTACAATTATGTAACTCAACCTTTGTTTTCTTTTTTCAGAACAATTTCAATAAAAAAGGGAAAAAGTTCACAGTTGAATACGTGTGATCCTACCACTTCAATGAAACATGAAATGTTGTCCAAGCTCGGGAAAAACCAGGGTGGCCCGCCAGTTTCCACCAATGTTGAGCACTCCTCGTTGATGGCAGAAACAGTTCTAACTCAGAACTCCAAGAAACTCCTCATTCAATTTCAAAGAGATGTAGGAGGACAGGAAACAAGATGGAGGAAAAAAGGGCAAAGGGGGGAAAAAAAACAACCAACCTTGCAAAGACAAGGCAGAAAAATCACAATTACAATGAATTTTTCCATTTAACTACATTTAACATTTCAAATTATTTAACACGGCAAATGCTTTAAAATGCATCAATACACATTTCTCAACACTTATTTCTTTCATCACATTTCTAAACAGAAACATAACTATATTAATGAAGAATAACGTCTTAGAGTGACGTATGTGCACTCGATTAGCTTGTAGCTCGTAGGAACCAGCTGCGTTACACTCATCACGCTCATAAAGTTAGCAAACGGACATAAACACTTTTTTAAACGGCATATCAACAGTTAATTTAAGTATCATTTAAGAATACACTTTGACTCTACAAAAGACTGAAAATGCACATCACTAAATATGATTTATGAGCTCACTTACCAAGAATAAATTGATAACCAGAAATAATCTCAATGTATCAAGGAAATCTGTTTTATGCAGTTTTCGTCAGATGAATCGGCTCAGCTTGATAGTTTGAATGCTTCAAACTATGAATTTCAATAATTTATTATTTCTCACTTACTTCCTTGACTTTAGAACTGCGATTGACATGCATCACTGCTCAAGCGGCCGTTTCACTTCTTCTTCTTCTTCTGTGGATTTATTGGCAGGTTGCAAACCAACTGGAAAGGTGCATACCGCCACCTACTGTGCTGGAGTTTGACGAAGATGAAACACAGAAGATTTTCTATATTCTGTATTTCAGGCCACTATTCCTCAAGAACGTAATTAATGCTGTCATTTTTCTACCAGACTCTATTCCTGTCTTTAAAATATTGTATATGGTGAAATCTGTAATAACCAAGGCTTGCATATCTCTTATAAGATCAATTTTTTCCTGTTCAAATTTTTTACATCTAATCAAAACATGTTCTACAGTTTCCATTTCCTGACATACATTACAAAAAGTTGTGTTTGTCCATGATATATAGTGTTGCATTAAGATTGGTTTGACCCATTCTTAATCTTGTAAATATAATAAATTCTTTTCTATTTATATTATGACTAATTTGACCTTGTTTTGTTATTTTGTATTCTATAGAAATGTCTTCCTTTCTTACATGAGTCCCAGTATTTCTGGCATTTACTCCCACAAGCTTGTTGAATCAATGACTTCCCTTCTGCCCTACTTAAGGTGACTGCTTGGTTAATATTATCCACTTTGAGTGCTTCCTTGGCCATTTATCTAATGTTTCATTTCCTTGTATCCCCACCTGTACTGCACTACAACTCCCAGTTGATTTAATCTAAACAAAATAATCAGTATTTCCATCAGTATGTCTTTCTTACATGATTGAAAGGTTTGCAAGCTTAAAAGTGATGCCAATGAATCTGAACAAATTAAAACTTTCATTTTAGAGTTTGGCCTCTCCTCCTCAAACCATTCAAATGCCATCTGAATGGCCACTAATTCTGCTGTATACACTGAAGTTGCATCAGTTAGTCTTGCTTTGTTCCCTCTTTTAAATTCTGGTACATAAAATGCTGCACCCGTATGTCCTGTCTCAGGGTTTTTTGAACCGGCCATTTCACTTCACTCCGTGACGAGAGACTGTTCACCTCTGTTCACGCGCCAGACGTGACTAACTAAGGGCGGAGCTATTCCTAATTGTTTAATTTAATTATGTTTTTCAATTTGTGACATTTACTACTGTCTTTTAAGCAACATTTAACTTTTTAAACATTAAAATAAATCAAATAAATTGTTTACATGTGCATCTTATTTATTTATTTATTTTTATAGGTATGATATGGGCTATAATAACCTTGGTTAAAATAACTTAATGATGCTTTGACGTTTTGTTCTACAACGTAAATTACACACACCCAAACTGAATTTTGATGAAGCAGTTATGTTAATTTTTTAAAAATGTACATTTTTAAATGAGTAACTAGATAAGACAGCTGTGTGAAGTGTAGTGTATGTTGTAGTGCAGTGTATGTTGTAGAACAAAACTTCAAATTATCGTCAAGTTATGTTTACCACAGGCTTTATTTTACTCATATATTGAAAAAACCCATAGGAAAATCTCGGGAACCAGGGGTGAATTATTCTTCTGGGTTCTGACGTCATACCTGCACCACTCTATTGTCCTTTGAGTTAACGTCCATTTATGACATTTTGACTGTGACGCTTGTGTAGATTTTCTCTTGTATTTTCTCATCTTATGATGATATATTTAGTGTTTCAACACGACAACCTGATAGAAAAGCTTGTGCTTTCTGCGTGACAGTTTGCATAGGAATTTATTTGTATGTATTGTTCAATTAAATTAATCAACACTTGGGTGGTTATTCAGATTTTAACTGAAAATTTAAGATTATTAAACCCTTCATAGTAGAAGCACAGAATATAAGTTGACAATTTCTATTAACATTAACCAGCAAATATTGAGCATCTTTATCAGCTAAAAGGCAAAGTCATACTAACTCTTGATGCGCTCTGCTGAAAATAATAAAGAGCTCAGCACTGGAGCCCATTTATTTTTCTTTTTTAACTGCAAAATCTCCAAGTCTAGGGAAATATCAATGCCCAATAAAAGACCTCTGTTCCTGTAAACCACAAGGGAGAGTGGGGGGAAAAAGGGCTGTTTACTTTTTAAATTATATGATTGATTTCCTTTAAAGTTATTTGATTATTTTAATGTTCATATTTGCTCCACTGGAGTAATTTTTCTCATTTATTTAATTGATTTTCTGGTTTTGGCGTCCACAAGCTCTTTAACCGTTCCACAGACAACATCAGCTTTTATGGTGGTAGCTGGTAAAACACTAATCATTAACACTAATGCTTTCTCTACACCCATAGTGAAATGTATAGAGATCTGTTGTAGTTATTTTATTAACACATTTTAAAATATTTAAAAATATTTAAAAATAAAACTTGTTTTCAAATCAAGCTTGATTTGTAATTCACAGTATTTAAAACAATAGCACCAAATGAATACACATTATTGCACAAGGTTTCATTATATAAGAAGAGAAACAGGAATAGACCTCATCAAAGTCTGTCATTTACATCCTGTACATTTTATTCATCCTGAATCTGCTTTTAGATAAGGCTAATAGATCACAGCTCATGGGCCAACGGTACAGGACAGGATAATGGACTTTTCATTGCACCATGATTTACTTGGCTGTAAGGTTCCACCTCGGCCCTTTCGGCTTGATAGCCCTAATTAATAACAATTGCTCCCCAAAATGTGCAAATGGAACGATAAACGAAGAACCAACTAATTAACTGCTACCATTTCTGCTAATCATCAGTTAACATTCCATTTTGTCATCATTACACTCAAATTAATGCAAGAATAGATAAAAGAGGTCAGCCCTTTTTTGCCCCCTTCTAAGCCATATTTTTCTTTCCAATAAGAAGACGTGTAATTAAAGGCAAAGCTGAAATGAGAAGACTGCAAATTTGTAGCATAATTTTTCAAAAGAAATGCTGAAATCATCCCACTGAAGGACATAGTTTGTTTCTCTTGCCCAAAAGGAAGGATGCGGAGAAAAAGCGGTCCAGTGTCAGCATCATCTGTTTCAGAAGAGTTCTGGCTCATTTATTCCATGACCTCGTGCCAGGAAGAAAAACTCACGACAAGTGCAAACAGCACTTGATCTTTATAGAAGTGCAGCATTAAAGGGTGAAGTGCTTTTCATATCCTGCAGTTTTTAGGTGCAGCTCTGCATAGTATAAAAAGATAATAAAACAATTTGAAATAATATCACAATATATTCGACACATGTATGCATTCAACATTTTTTGGTCAAGTGTACATAGAAATGTCTTCAGAATGTTGTTTTAACTCACTTTAAAATTTTTAAAATGAAATATTTAACACTAAAAATTAATGTAATGAAATGCATTTGCAATTGTCTTCCAAGATTGTGGTATTTATTCAGAGACAACTGTAACAAATCAAAGCTTGTTTGGTATTATTTGAAGTGAGCAGGATTCTCATTGCTGGGTGATTTATGGCAGGGCGGTCAGCTTATTGACCTTTTGCCATTGTGCACAAGTGACTGATTAGCACTGCAATCTCACCACCGTAGCAAAGCTATACATTTTCAAGACTCAGTCATTCATAGCAGCTGTTGTTTTGCATCTCATGCACGGATGTGTGTACTGAAGTACATATAGCTTTATCTTTCATTTCTAAAGTAGACTGACTCTACAAAACACACACAAACTGAATGAATAAACTTAAATTAGAATACAAACATCACATGCTTAAAGCTACTGGATTAGGCAATCAGATTTTAATAACTGGTACTTATAATTACATTATATTACATTCATAAAGTTACACTTTATTTTAAGGTGTCCTTATTACAGTGTAATTATACATTAGTAATATTAATTATGTGTACTTACTATAGGGTTGCATGTAATTATGCATAATTTATAGCTATTTCTATAGTAATTACATGTAATGTGTAACAATGACACTATATTTTAGTGTTACTTTTTTCTTTTTTTTTTCCTATTTTCCCAAGACGAGAGACTGACAGAAGAACTCATGGCACACTGAAACAACCAAAAACAAACATCACACACTGTAAGTGGTGTCCGCAGAATAATATAGGGTTCATAGACAATTGGTAAAGTTTTTGGGGCAGACCTGACCTGTTGAAAAGAGATGGTATTCATCCCTCCCGGGATGGTGCTGCTCTTCTCTCTAGTAATATGGCACATAGTCTTAGAGCTGAAACATGACAAACTGGGGCCCAGGACAGGAAGCAGACAGACTGGCTAAACCGACCGTCTGCTACACAGTAGCTGCCTCACGTTACAGAAGTCAGATAAATCCCAACACATAGAAACACTTTCAGCTAGATATCATCACATAGAGACTGTGTCTGTTCCACGAATTAGTAAATACAAAAAATCCCGAGCCCATTTAAGGTTAAAAATTAAATTGATGTTCAACAAATAAAAAACAGATAATACAGATGAACAAATGATAAAGCTAGGTTTGCTTAATATTAGATCCCTTTCTACAAAATCACTCTTTGTAAATGATATCATCACAGATAATAAACAATATGTGCTGTGTTTGATGGAAACCTGGCTAAAACCAGACGATTACATTACTTTAAATGAGTCCACCCCCTAAGATTACTGTTATAAACATGAGCCTTGTCAGAAAGGCAAAGGGGGAGATGTTTTACTCAAAAGTATTACTCAAAAGTCTTTCAAATATAATTCCTTCGAAGTGATGGTGCTTTATGTAACATTGTGTAATGTAAGCGACAAATGTTGTTTGACATTTGTGCTGGCTACTGTATACAGGCCATCAGGGCACCATACAGACTTTATCAAAGAATTTGCTGATTTTCTATCAGAGTTAGTACTGGCTGTGGATAAAGTCCTAATTGCTGGTGATTTTAATATCCATGTATATAATGAAAAAGATGCATTGGGATTGGCATTTACAGACATTCTAAACTCTATTGGAGAGACAACACGTGTCAGGACCCACTCATTGTCATAACCATACTTTGGACACCTTTGTGGGCCGTATGTTTGACACCCCTGATCTAATCTACGAAGAGCAGCGCAAATGAGAGTTGGGTCGAAAATAAGCAGAGCTAATGCTCATCAGGTGCGGGTCAACATAGGCGCAACTTGTTACATGTAATATATCGATAACGTGTTCCTCTGATATTCCAAAGAAATATTTATATGAGTGGAAAACATTTTCTCCCTTCTACCAAGCGCTCTCTGTTCTCTGCGGTGTCTTCTCCTAGCGGCAACAATTTCAGCCATGTTGCAAAATGGGTAAAGACATGTTTTTTTTTGGGTGTTACATAATGCCGCAAATACCAGTAAATTGATTAGCGCAAACATTACTAAATCGCATTGCGTGATTCATTTAAATACTCTCCTCCCATAAATTTTGCGTCTGAAAGGGAAACTCCTACAAATGCATATGCAATAAGGTCAGTTGCAAAAACAACTCAGTCCATACCTTTTCAGCGCTAATTTTGTCTTCAATAAATCCCAACAGTAGTTTTTTTATGCCAAAAGAGGGTTTGCGCTGGTGCAAGCTGTTAATAAATCTGGCCCCAGGGCTGTTCAGCTCTGGCCAAAGCATCACAGATCAGTTTTTTTTGCAGCACAAAAGTCCTTTTAATGAGGAATTTGTAAAAGAATGTGGCAACTGTGGACTTCCTGCTTTTGTTGCCACATGATGGAATTCCACCTTCCAGCAGCTCAGTTGCCCCAAAGACCACACGTATGTCCTCTGTGACCTGCACTGCTATGTGATTCACCTGGGTGTTCATACTCTAGACTCCCAGGTGAGAACCGGGTTCAACAGGCTCCTCAATGGATACGTTTACATGTACCGATTTTCGTCAATCCGAATGAATTGAATCCGATTGCAGATCTGTTTACATGTACTCTAAACATTGTAATCTGATTAGGTTCAGCTCTTTTATTATTAAATTAATGTTATACGTGCTGTGAGGATAATAAAATATTAGGCTATTAGTGTAATGATTCATCACAAGAGCTGGGATCCATTTGCATGCTTTATTAATACAATCTCGTGGTCAGACAGGCTAGGTCAAACAGGGGCAGACAGGGACAGCAGAGACAGGCAGAATCGGGGTCAGAATACAGGCAATGGTCAGTACAGGCAGCTATCACTCACAAATCAGTAGACAAGGCAAGGGTCAAGACAGGCGGCGATGGTTCGTAAACGGGAGACAACAGGTTCAGCAACAGGCAATCAGACAGGATATAAACGCTCAGAAATGTACACCGTGGCAATACAAGACTTTGCGGAGCATGAGAGGAAATTATAGTCTTTTATAGTCCGGGTTATGGGCAACAGCTGGCGGGGTAATTAGTCCGAGGCAAGGGTTTGTGGGAAATGTAGTATTGTGTGTGTTTGTGTGTGTTAGTATTCCGGTGTGGGCTCCCTCCGATGGCCAGAGGAGGGAATCACGGAGTTCGTCTCTGTGACAGAGCCCCCCTCCTGCGAGCGCCTCCTGGCGCCGAGGAAGCATCCGACGCTGAGGTCTTCCACGTGGTCGAGGGGCTGGTCTTTCTGGGTGATGTTAGTGGAATTCCTCCACTAAGCTGGGGTCTAGGATATCATCCGAGTTGACCCAAGATCGTTCTTCTGGAACATAGCCCTCCCAGTCGACTAGGTATTGGAGTACTCTACCCCGATGTCGGAAGTCCAACAGCTCGATAGGCCTCCTCGCCCTCGATCAGGATGGCTGGGGGGCCCTGGTCACCGGACACCTCCTCTCCCTCCTCGCTGGGACCATCGGCAGGCTTGAGCAGGGATACATGAAAAGTGGGAGAGATGCGAAAATAATTAGGCAGAGCCAAACGGAATGAGACAGAAGTGATTTGACGTGTGATTTGAAATGGACCTACGTACCTCGGACTTAACTTCTTGCAAGGGAGTTTGAGACGGAAATCTCGTGTTGACAGCCAAACCCATTGCCCAGGACGGTACTCAGGACCAGGGCAACGGTGCCGATCAGCCTGTTCCCTCAGAAGGCGAACGGCGGGCTGCAGGTGAGTATGTGATCTGTTCCAGGTTTCTTCACTGCGATTCATCCAGTCATTAACAGCGGGCACATTGGTGGGTTCACCGGATCAGGGGAACAGTGGTGGTTGGAATCCCAGAAAGCATTGGAAAGGTGTTAGACTGGTGGCTGGTTTGCAAATGGAGTTTTGGGCATACTCCGCCCATAACAGGTAGCGGGACCAATCGTTCTGGTGATGGTTACAGTAACTACGAAGGAAGCGTGTGAGCTCTTGATTAAGGCGTTCGATTTGTCCATTGGATTGTGGATGGTAGCCGGAGGTAAGACTGACATTAATATTCAGGGCTTGACAGAAAGACGACCAGAGACGGGAGGTGAATTGTGGGCCACGGTCAGAAACTATGTCTTCAGGTAAACCGTAGATGCGGAAGACCCAGTTGCATAATAGTTCAGCAGTTTGCATGGCTGTGGGTAGCTTTGGTAGAGGGATGAGTCGACAGGCTTTGGTGAAGCGATCAGTGACGGTGAGTATGGTGGTATAGTTGTTGGATGCGGGGAGATCAGTGACAAAGTCTATTGCTATCTGTGACCAAGGGCTTTGAGGAAGAGGTAATGGCTGTAATAAACCGGCCAGCAACTGGTGAGAGGGTTTGTGGATATTACAGTTTGGGCACTGTTTGACGAACTGGGTTGTGTCTCTGCAGAGCGTTGGCCACCAGAAGCGGTTCTGTAGGAGGTGGATGGTGGCGGTGATGCCCGGGTGACCAGAAGCAGGTAGGCAGAGGACCATTTCCATTACACGGTGTCGAAAATCCTCGGAGACGAAGACCTTATCTGCGGGGCATTCCGATGGGACTTCGATCTGAGCGTTGGCCTGTTCCAATTCGGTCATAATATCCCACTGTATGGGTGCAACAACAATGGAGGTAGGCAAGACAGTTTCTGTGGCATGTATGGTCTGATCACCTTCAAATTGTCGAGACAGTGCATCGGCCTTGACATTCTTGGAGCCTGAACGGTATGTGACTGAAGTTGAAACGGGAGAAGAACAGGGACCAGCGGGCCTGGCGAGGGTTGAGTCTCTTAGCTGTTCATAGGTACTCGAGGTTCTTGTGATCTGTGAACACTACGAATGGATAAGTAGCTCCCTCGAACCAATGGCGCCATTCCTCGAAGGCAGCCTTCATTGCGAGAAGCTCACGGTCCCCGACATGGTAATTCTTCTCTGCAGCCGAAAGTTTCCTGGAATGAAAAGCACAAGGATATAATTTTGGTGGATTACCTTGCCTTTGTGAGAGTATTGCCCCTAGACCTGTGCTGGATGCGTCGACTTCCACAACGAATGGGAGTGAAGGATCAGGATGGTGCAATATGGGGGCTGTTGTGAAGCGTTCTTTTAGAACCTGGAAAGCTTATACGACGGGAGGTGACCATTGGAGGTAAGTGCTTCCCTTCTTGACCATGCTTGTAAGAGGAGCGGCTATCGTACTGAAGTTGTGGATGAAGCGATGGTAAAAGTTTGCGAAGCCCAGGAAGCGTTGTAACTCCTTGAGGGTGTTGGGACGCGGCCAGTTTTGAGGATTGTGGCAACTTTCTTTTCATCCATCGCTACACCCTCTGGGCTGATAATATATCCCAGGAACTACGTGGAAGTCTGATGAAACTCACATTTCTCTGCCATGGCATAAAGTTGATATTGGATCAGTCGTTTGAGGACCTTTCTGACGTGCTGCACATGCTCCTCCATGGTGTCCGAGTAGATCAGGACAATCTATGTAGACAATCACAAACTTGTTAAGCATATCTCTGAATACATCATTTATGAAGGCTTGAAAGACGGACAAACTATTGACGAGCCCGAAGGGCATAACAAGCCTTTGCATTTGGAGGGGTCGCCGTCGTATTTATCGGGCAGAGAGAGACGCAGGTTGCAGATCTTCAGTAATAGAGGTAGGACGGTTGAGCTGGTGCTGATGGGCCGCTAGTTGGCTGGCTTGGGCAGACATAGTGGCGCACAGAAAAGCAGCTGGATCTTGTGCTGGCAAAGTCTTCTGTAATGATTCATCACAAGAGCTGGGATCCATTTGCATGCTTTATTAATACAATCTCGTGGTCAGACACGCTGGGTCAAACAGGGGCAGACAGGGACAGCAGAGACAGGCAGAATCGGGGTCAGAATACAGGCAATGGTCAGTACAGGCAGCTATCACTCATAAATCAGTAGACAAGGCAAGGGTCAAGACAGGCGGCGATGGTTCGTAAACAGGAGACAACAGGTTCGGCAACAGGCAATCAGACAGGATATAAATGCTCAGAAATGTACACCGTGGCAATACAAGACTTCGCAGAGCATGAGAGGAAATTAGAGTCTTTTATAGTCCGGGTTATGGGCAACAGCTGGCGGGGTAATTAGTCCGAGGCAAGGGTTTGTGGGAAATGTAGTGTTGTGTGTGTTTGTGTGTGTTAGTATTCCAGTGAGGGCTCCCTCCTATGGCCAGAGGAGGGAATCATGGAGTTCGTCTCTGTGACATTTAGCTATCTTTGAAAATGTTTTAAACATTTTTTAGGTCTATTATACAATGAATTATAGGCCTATAATTAAAATTAATTAAGAGTGTAGGCTATAATATTTCCTAACACCGCAGTCAAAACAACCTGTTTAACACGAAATACTATTATTCTCAATTGTTTCACTAGCCTATATGTACGGCCACAAGAGAAATAATGGAATAAATTTAGACAGTTATATACTGTTATCAGTATATTATGTTGAAATTCATCTCTGAGAGAATATGCTCCATTAATGCAGCGTCAGACAGCTCCGTCACTTTTTACTTTCAAATTCTGCAGTGAATACTGATTGAGGTTGAGACTTTTTCACCGGCATAACTCTTGCACAAAGTTTACACGCTACTTCTTGTGTGATATCCATTGGCTCCCCTTCTTGTTTTAAAATGAAAAGATTTCCAATATTATGACGAAGGGATACAGCTACGCCACTGCCTGTTAGCATACATCTTTACAACTAAAGACGTGAACGTGAACTTGCACACTGCACTGCGTAATGCGTGTCAGCACTGCACTGCGCATGTGCCCCAGAGACTTCTGAATATGATTGAGGAAGTAGTCCGATTCAAGCATTTACATTTTTTGCTGTTGGATCGGATTAGAAAAGGAATAAACCACCCCTTCCAGTCCAATTGAAATTTCATTCAGATCGAGCTCAATCTGATCGATTAGGGTGTTTACATGGAACATTTTTCAATCCGATTGAGCCGTCAATCCGATTACAAATGGATTATTTGGGTGCATGTAAACGTAGCCAGTGATCTACTTTTGTTTCAAGGTAACAGTACCGTCATGATTGTCATTGACTGTTTCTTAAAGGCTTTGCCACCTCTTTCCTCTACCCAAGTTGCAATCAGCTCTGGAAATGGTGGAGACCAACTTCCGTTATGTGTTCAGGCTCTGTGCCCTTCCGGAGGATATCATTTATGACCAGAGTCTGCAGTTTACATCATGTGTATGGAAGGAGTTCTGCAAACTCCTCAACATCGATGTCAGTCTCACTTCAGGATACCATTCCCAGTCCAACAGCCAGACAGAATGCCTTAATCAGGAAGTAAGTCATTTATTTCTCTCAAACCAGTTTTACTGGTTTGAGTTTCTTCTCTGGAGAGAAAATGCACAAAATTCTATGTTAAAATCTCAACGAAACTCTTTGGCTGCCAACAACCAGAAGAACCTTCTGAATTACCCTCCATCAATAACTGGATGCGAACAGGTCTGGGATTCTGCTCATGTCCACCTGCAAATGAGACGTCCCATAAGATGGCAAAGGACCCAAGCAGACAAGTATCGTAGACCATTTCCCACACTCTGGCCAGGCTAATGAGTGTGGCTCTCCACTCATGACCTTCACCTCTGTCTACACTGTAAGGAACTTTTGCCCAAGACCATGGGTCCATTCAGGATTATCAAACAGATTAATTCTGTCTGCTACAGACTCCAATTACCCCCAAATTATTGTAACTCTCCTACCTTTCATGCTTCCATTTGCAAACCTCTAGTGAGCCGATGTTCCTTCCCTCAATCTCCCACCACTTCCCTTTGATCTAGATCAGTGGTCTCAAACTCACTTCCTGGAGGGCCACAGCTCTGCACAGTTTGGCTCTAACCAACTCTAGCTCACACCTGTTTGGAAGTTTCTAGTAATCCTGAAGAGCTTTTTTAGCTGGATCAGGTGTGTTTGATTAGGGAGTTTTTGACCACTGATCTAGATGGTGAAACAGCATTACATTGGCCTACCATTGTCTCTCACACCTGTTACTCATCACCCCATTATCTCAATATATACCTAGTCACACATTCAATCTCTACAAGGTCTTGGCTGTACATTTTGTCTGTGTTTGAGAATATTGCTCGGTTGTTTTAGATTACAGACCTGTGACTGTTTATCATTTTTTGCCACTTTGCTTTGTGTTTTGTACTCGGTTGCCTTGTGTATATGTCTCTTGGTTTTGACTGCTGCCTACTTGACTACTCCAAGCAAATGCAAATGAATGTTCCTTCTGTTTCAGAGTTTGCATCATCGCAAAGCTGAAGGAACACTTGAGTGTGGAAGTGAAAAGTAAGTGATAGAACTAATTTTAGAATGGGACCTCATACTTGTGAACATGACATTATATTTATTTCAGAATGTTGGTTAGGTTTATTTGTAATTTAAAATGTGTGTTTCAGATCTGATTCCCCAGGAGGCAGAGAAATAAGAGCATATTCTTATACTGCAAAAACGGAAGAAACTGGTTCATTCCAGCCCTTCTGCCCAGCTTAACTGTTACCTTGACCTTTGTGATGGCCAGAACAACTTTGAACATTTTGTGTTAGTAACTGAAATGTATTTGTTTTGTTTTATTTTATTTTATTTTATATTGTTATTTTCCAATATTAACCTCTTGAGGCGCATTTCGGGTTTGACGTCACTTTGTTTACCATGGTATACATTTACTATCTGGAATACTTTCTAAAAATACTGAGAATGATAACAAATTTTACATCATTTGAAAGTTCTAAGGGTTTACTATCAATCTACAGTGGCTGTTTTACGATATAGACGCTCCAGCAACAGTAATATTGTAATTTGTGTTGGGAGTGCAAATGATAGCAAGCAAAATCAAACCTTTGTTATGAAATAGGCGATCGCGAGATGAACCCAATCCGTCACACTTGAGTATAATGTCCATGATAAGCATCCATTGAAAACACCCAACAGCACTTTTTGTCAACAAAAGTGTTAAATCCATGAAATATATTGTCTATTGTCTGTGTCATATTTCTCCTGAACGATCTGCTCTCCTTCATTGTTCTTCAAGAAATTGTGCAATCTGAGCACTGTTTGTGTTGTAAAACTGTGTACAATCATATACATTGGACTGAGCCAAACAACTGAGCCCGCCTTTAAAGTTTCTTTTTCAAAATAGTGCAGCAGTTTTAGTTATAATATTCAAGCAGTGCTGTCAGATTTTGTGGTGTCTTGAGAGGCATATTTTTCAGCAATTGTCATTGTAGTAAATCTGATGGACACAACTTTTAGCCATTGCCAAGACAATTCCAACAACGTGTGTTCTATTTACCTTCTGCATGGGCACAATAGTACAGACATACATCTGTCTCGACCATTCAGAAATCAGAGTTCGTCTGACAGGTGCACCTGTCATTGTTATTCTTCCACATTCTAGACATGCTGTTTTTCCCTTCATTTGCATGAAAAGCAAAGGAGGAGGGGAACCAATGGATCTTTTTTACAGGCTGTGATGACGCGTTTCCACATTTATCAACATTGTAAATCTAATTTTTCATATTTTCACTTAAAAAAAATGTAATATACATTTATAATGCTAAACTTTGTGTTATATTATATTGGCAGTAAATTACAAAAAATGAATTAACACGGTTGTGAGGGTGTTTATAATATGACTGTTAAGGGAGTGACCGCAAATTTGACAAAAAACGTTCTCTCTTTTGACCAATGACATCAATCTCTTTATGGTTTTCCTCTCTTTTGGGAAGTCGTGGATGTTTGCTGTTCTGTACTATAGAAGTTTACCCAAATATGACAACTTCTGCTTTCTAAGAACTCTGGAATTGTGAAAAGGATCAATAGGGATCTCACCGAGGGTGCTGAAATGGTCAGAAAGGGCCCTGTTCTGACTCACTTCATGAAGCTCTCTCCTAACAAGCTAATGGTTTGAATCAGGTGTGTTAAATAAGGTAGGCATACAAAATGTGCAGAGCGGTGGGTCCCTAGGACCAGGGGTGAGAACCACTGCTATAAAACATCCTCTGCCCCTATGTTTCCAGGCATTGCAGAAGCAGGGCTTTTTTTTCTGACCTCAGTCCATTTCTTTTGCTGCATTTTGGTAAGTTCATGTAGCTGGGGACCAGCTGGGGAACAAAAAAACTCCCTTTACTAAACTCAATTTAGCACCCCATGCTCTAACATCATATGTCTTACTTCCCCAACTTAAGCTGAGAGTACACTGTATGATTTTGCCACTATTTGTTCATCTGAGAAAAAATTTGTGAATTCTAAAAGATCACTCTGATCCTAGGCTAAAATCTGTAATCTTTGATGGCGAGTTTGACATGTTCACCGACAGCCGATTAATGACCATTGCATTCAGATTTGACCTCAGAAACATTCTGGCAGTGTCAGAAATTTTGACACGCAGTCCTGTAGTGTTGCTTCTCCTAAGAAAACCGTCAAATCCAATTGGAGCCAATTGGAGCGCAGGACCTAGTGACGCGATTTGTGTGACAACAAACCAAAATCCTTGCTCCACACACGTCATCTTTGTCTCTCTGTTTTTCTTTTCAAGACCTTACCAAAATTAAAGCTAGAAATTGGGTTTTTTAAATTATTTTTTCATTTATTTCACATGCAATGCAGTTCACAGTCACCAAACATGTTATTGATTGATTGATGGATGAGTCTTCTTGTGTGGGTCCATTTTTAACGTATCTTGACCACACATGTAGTCTGACATGACAACAGAGATTCTACAGTGTGATATGGCTTACAGCGGGGATCATGTTCGTACAGTCTGACAAGCAACAATCGTAAAGAACCATTATAAAACATACAGTGTGCACCCGGCTTTATTCACAACTCTCACAATACACTGTCACTTAATGGTCAAAGTAAGAAACACTAGATCAGGGGTGTCCAACCCAGCTCCTGGAGAGCTACCGTCCTGCAGACTTCAGTTCCAACCCTGTTCCAACACACCTGTCTGTAATTATCAAGCAACCCTGAACACCTTGATTAGCTGGTTGGGGCTGGAGCTGAAATCTGCAGGATGGTAGCTCTCCAGGAGCAGGGTTGGACACCCCTGCATAAATTACATTAATAGCAGGACACAACAACTATTACACATTTAGGTTAGGAAATAGGGAGTTGCCTCTTTCTTTTGTAATCTCTTTTGGTTTTAATTGTAATAGGAAGTGAGGCAATCAGCTGTTTGTCTTGGTTTTCTTTTGATTGAGGACAGTTACAAGAAGGATACACTTTTGGTTTTATATCTCTTTTTGTGCCATGGACAGTTGTGAATTTCCTTAAAATAAATTGCATATTTCGTTATTTTATACTTTGGTCTGAAGCATCATTTCTGTTGGGATTTGACCCTGAACAGAAAATAACAATACATGGTGGTCTGTAACACCAATAAAAGCTGACAGTGATACAGTCTCAGGAGAAGTGTTGGGCTGAGTAATGGGGGAATTGGGAATAAATGATTCCCCTGGTATGTAAATGGAAATGAAAGGACAAGTAATGCTCCAGGCGGTCTCCCCTAAACCCCATTTGTTGTGCTAGACAAATCAATTGTGTGCAATGGCAAAGGTGATCTTTATGTGCTTCTTTTGTTTGCTCAGATGAACAGTGAGCATGTCTGACTCTTGAGTCAGATGGGACAGGTGAGCAAATAGGCACCATTAGTATATCAACAGGAGGTATGAGAAAGTGTATTCTTTAATGATAAATTGTCTGTATGATGACAACAAACACTTGTTTTAAGCTGTCACCATAGTGAACAACAAACATTGAGAGCAGTGATTCTCAGTCCTGTTTCTGGAAGCCCCCACAACACTGCACATTTTGTATGATTTCTAATAAAACATCAGCTCATTAGTAGAAACTTCAAGACCTGAGATGGGTGTGACAGATAAGGGATACCAAATGTGCAGTGTTGGTACCAATTGTGTTCTGCCGTGCTTCTTTGTATTTCTCTTCCTGCATTGGTCCAATACACAATCTACTAAGAGGATTTTATAAATTTATGTATAATGTATATGTATCAAATATATATGGCTATATTCACACTGTCAGTCGAAATCGGATTATTTGCGTATCCAATTGGAATATGCCAAAAACAACAACAACAACCGCAACATGGATGGGTTTGCAATACAGATGTTGTCTTATTTACAACATGACAATGTGTGTCCGCCACGCTGGACTACTGCATCTTCTGAGGCTTTATTCTGTGCTGTCATCTCCACCGGTTTCAAAACATGTCTCTGTTATATTGTCATTTTCTGCTTATCCGGCACTTTGCAACAACAGAAGCTTGTTTCTTTTTTTCCGACTTTCAGCACGTTTCTTAACAATTTCTGACATGTTTATGTTTTAAGTGGCGTGAGAAAGTCACATAAACCACACAAAATCCGATTAGAGTGGTCAGACTGAAACATATTTCTAGAAATGTGATTTGAATAGGATTACATATGAATGTAGCTCAAAATGGATTTGTAAAAATAGCATTTCATGTTGTTGTTGATGTTGTTGTTGTTGTTGTTGTTGTTGTTGTTGTTGTTGTTTTTTGGGCTGTTCACACTTTTTGGCTGTTTACAGATTTGCATAAAAAAAATTGGATTTGGACTGACAGTCTGAACGAGGCTTAACTGGGATGCAACAGCTGGGATAGTATAATAAATATGTCTTGTTTTAATAGCTGAGCTGAATGATGACATCACTGTTTTCTGCAGAGCTTTTTTATAGCTGAATTGAAATTGTTTCATAATTGATCAACTTTACAAGTTATTGTTTCAGTTAACTTTCAGTTATTGAACTGAATGTCTCTGAGAAGGGGAACGAGACGGCGCATCATGATATTGATGCAATGGGAACGCCTTCAGCGTGAGCCTGTGTCATGTGTAGCACACGCCAAGCTATTGCCCTTGGACGAAGTAGGGTGATGCAAGATCGTGCGTAATCAATTCTATAAATAACACTTGAGAGCATCACCAGATTCACTTGTCTGAAGAAGCCGCACAGGCGTACTCTCAGTATGGCACCATGACGCAGCATTTCAGGTTGTGCACAAGCACTGTGGTAAGTTACGTCAAGGCACCTTTATTTATAAATCAGTTTTTACAATGCAGATTTACAGTGATATCAGGAACATAATTTTGGCTGCAGCTCTAGAGGAAGATCAGTAATACTGCTGAATATTAAGTGTCCCAGAATGAGCAAGCCAGTGGCGACAAACCTGGCAAGAAACCCAAACTACAACAGGTGACAGAATGGAGAGAAAAAAAAAAATTGGGAGAACTTTTGGGAGAATCCAGGCTCATTCGGGTGGCCAGTTCTCCTCTGGCCAACAAACGAGCAGAGCATAATTTATGATTCAGGCAGCATATTGTCAGATTGTGTTTACTGTGTAATATACTGTAGGTTTTAACTAATCAAACCACAGTAATTATTAATTATGACCTATTATTGTATTGTCCATGAAAAGACTACAAGGCCCCTGTCAAATATGTTATTATTGGGAGGATTTGAAAACAGCTAATCTTACAGGTGGCTTAGAGGTCAGTGCTGGTGAAAGTTTTTTTAGAGCTGCTCACAGAGTCATGGGTTCTGGCCCAGGTTGGGACACATTTTATGTATTGAACATACTTAATGCTGCATTTCTACTACAGTGTAACCACAATATTATTACAGTGTTACAATGTGTTTTCAAAATATTTTTGAATAATACCCTTGTAGGAAAAAACGACAAACATGAAGTGTAAATTCCAAACCACACAAGTATATTTATTAAAACATAGTAAATCACACAAATAATAATGATAATAATAATATAATGACAGAACAATAAAAACAACAAAATCTGAATATAGAAATATATGAATAATACAGAAAAAGATTTGAGAATTTTTAAACAAAGAAACTAAAATATAATAATGAATATATAAACACATCAAAAAATAAGCAACAAAAAATAAATGAATAAAACTAAAATATATTAAGGCTCTCAAACAATGTACTTCAAAAAAACCATGTTCAATTCAATGCTTGGATCTTATTTTCCTCTACGCCACTTCTCAATCACTTTTTTAACCCTACGCTCCAACTTTTTTTTTTGTCATCCCCAACAGTTTGGTGGCCAGTGGGCTTCTCTCCCCAGGTGTCGTCCCCTCCGGCAGCCACAGCCTTGCCTTCTACCGTTGTTGGCGATGTAGAGCCTTCAAACTTCTCCTTGGCATCATCCTGTCAAAGAATATTCATGGAGAAGAATTGATCATTAGTTTGCCAATCAATAAAACACTTTAGTGTCCATCTCGTTACAAGATATCAGTTTACCTGGTCTGAATCCACTATAGACACCCCTGACTCCTGGTACATCACCGAAGCCTCGGGGGAGGTGGTGCTGCACGACGTCATCTCCGAAGAGGAGGAGACCTGCAAAATACGCTTACGAGGCTGAGCTGCCTTTGTCGCAGGGCGCTTTTGATTGTCGGAGGTTTGTGGCTTGCTTGGAGTCATCTCCGGACCCTCCAGTGCCTTTTCAAAAAGCTTCCGGTGCTCCATGGCCTGTTTTGCTGTCAGGTTGGTGGCGCAAAATTTATCTGTGGTTTGAATATCATGGCACATAAATTTTCACCTTCATGTGGTCCTCTGGGGCATGTGTGTGCTTTGCCTAGAAACAAAGGCAAATTGGTAAGATAACACTTACCACAATGCTGTAAAAATATGTGCTTATGTGAGAAGACACTTATGTGGCTGGCAACGGAGGTTCGGAGATCCGTAAACGTCAGACAGACAGGCAGTTTCATAGCCTTCCATGCCTCTTGAAAATAATTATTTAAATTCTTGCATAGATTGGGAATTGATGTAAAGAAAAAAAAATGGCAGTCTTTCCACCTGGTAGTGTGTCTTTTATTTGCAAGAAGCGTTTTGCCCACTCATATTCTTCATCAAGGAACACAAGCTAGGCTGGCCCGAACGCCTGGTTCGTCTTGGTTCGTCTCGTGACTGATGATCTGATCACACATAAAAAACACAAGGAAGTCAAGAACAGATATATAACACTAATACAAGCCATAAGAGACACAAAAAACACTCCCTTACCCAGCGATAATGGAAAAACGTCCAATGGACAATAATTTAAGCATGAAATGAGTGTCCATTTGGAGCTAGTGTGTCTTTGCACCAACTACACGTACAATGGCAACCTAAATGAATGGGAAAATTTCCACGAACTACCTAGGTACCCTTCTGCTTAATTTAGGGTAGTCCCTTACTCAGGGGTGTCCGAACAGCCTAAATGTCAGGTGGTGCATGGTCTGTGGCTTTGCGTAGCTCTTTAAAATCTTCGGGACTAAGGCCCTCGCCGGTGTCGAGTTCTCTGAGCAGATCAGCCTGGTAGGCCTGTAACACTGCCATGGTTTGCAGGGACCCACCAGCCTGACCTGCTGCCTCATAAGCCTTGCCCACTAAGGAAAATGTTGTTCTGCATGGCTTTGAGGGTAAGGCTGGCGTTTTCAATGACAAAGATCATTAGTGATTGCGTTTGGGTTGCTGGGCCCGACCACTAGTAAAGAAGTGCTTGTCGAGTTTACTACGAGACGCTTCCCTATTCTGATGGAGCCATTTGATATTTAATGTAGTTACTGCATGAGTAATGACATCTAGCAGTTCCTCATATGTTTAGAAAAAGCTGTTGACACATAACATAACCTACCTAAGAACTAGACATCCCTGAGAGCAGGTTCACATCCAGTGAAGAGATCACAGCGCAAGCCTCCAAATCTGCGACAGAACCCTCGGAGTCTGTAGACAAAACAAGAAGAAGAGCAGCGGCCATCTCTTGCTCAGCTCCATCTGCGAGCCCCATGATCGAAGTCGCCGTTGTTGCGCCACCTGACTTCGTCCTAGGCCAATAGCTTGGCGTGTACTACACGACTCAGACACCGGCTCACGCTGAAGGCATTCCCATTGCATCAATTCCATGATGTGGCATCGAGGTTCCCTCGAAAGGGAACTGAATAAACACTGAACTGATTTCAGCTGAACAATGACACTATTGACTTTTTAGAGCTGCTTTACAGCAGAATTGAACTCTGTTTGCATCAGTAAATCATTATTTTCCTTTTGTATCACCTTAAAGCTGCTTTGAAACTGTACTGTATAAAGTACTTTATACTGTAAATAAAAGTGACTTGATTACATGAGGCTAATTAAAAGCCTCCGCATAAACTAACAATAAAGACATACCAAACGCATTCATTTGCAGATCAACTTACAGTGTAAGTTCAAGTTCAAGTTCATTAATTTATAAAGCACTTTTAAAAACAGCCACAAGACATTAAAATCAAACCATAAGCACATAAAACATAAAGAATAAAATGTAAAATATGTTTTAAAATATACGTTTTAAATATGAATTTAAAATCAAAGAAATGACAGATAAAAAAACCATGATACAATGTAATAAGAATGGGATATTAGTAGTCCAGACCAAACAAGTGTTTCTAAAAGTGACTTAAAATGGATAGAGAAGGTTCCACTCTAATCTCAAGCAGCAGATTCTGATCACTGGATCTTGCAGCAGCTCTGAGAGATAACTAGGGGCTTGGTTATGTAAAGATTATATACCAGTAAAAGAACTTTAAAATCGACCAAACAGACATCCATACACACAAAAAAAGGAGCAGCAGACGGCATGCCAAAGACACAGGCGCCATCTTGCATCTCACCCATAGAAAGCAAGGCTTGTCGCTTTCCATTGTCAGTTGCTCTTGATCCTATTGTGTCCTTGATATGGCAACCCTCAAAAGCTTTGAGTCTGGGAAGATGGGGGCGGGGGAAACAACTCTCTCAAAAATGTTTCAATTTGGACTTCAGCCTCCATTTTAACTCGGAGGGGTAGCAGCATATGCCCATGCATAGTTCTTGGTTTTATGGCCTGACATTTGTGTTCATGAATATGCAAAACAGTTGCATTACCACAAAGTAATCATTTATATGGTTTAAAAATAATTAAGAACAAATAACAAATGTCAATATCCAGGGCACCCAATCAAGACACTGTATCAACATATTCTAAATGTCTCTGAGCTTGTAAAAGTATGTCTATCATAACTCCATAGAGAAGACCAGTTTTATTATTAATATTATGTAGGCTACTTGGATGATATAAAAATCTCGAGTTTCAATGCAGGTTAAAGAGCAACAAAATTTGCTAACATTAGAAAGGACAGCCAAAATATCAAAGCACTGACACTGAATCAGTTTTGCAAACAATGTTTGAGCTTCTGTTATTAACAGAGATGGAAATTTCTGTAAGTGAATGTTACGGAAGGTCACTAAGAACACCCTAGCAACTGCATAACAACAGCTTAGCAACCACCCAGAATATCATAGTAACCACATAGCAACCACCTAAGCAATCCCAATCCTGTTCCTGGAGCCCTACCTACCTGCAGAGTTCAGATCCAACCCTGATCCATCACACTTGTCTGTAATTATCAAGTGCTCAGTTGTGTTTGATCAGGGTTGAAGCTGAACACTTTTGCAAACAACATCTATCCATCTATTCTGACCTAACTGTTTTACATTTTAAATCAACGCTTTAACATAAAATTTGTCTTTTAAACTTTTCAATCTAGTTAATTAAGATTAGATTCTTACTCGAAGGGTTAGTTCAACCAAAAATGAAAATTCTGTCAATAATTCCTCACCCTTAGTCGTTCCAAACGAGGGCTGAAATTAGTCGACATTATCGACAACGTCGACAATAAAAAATTGTTGACAAATATTTTTGTTGTCGAATAGTCTTTTGATCTCATATGATCTATTTGAAGGGCCTGCAATAATGTGGTTTGACCACTGGGGCGCTGTAGAGCAATACTGTAATGCAGCCCTCCCGGATCGAATCCATTACAAGAAGACACGGTCCTTCGGAGTGCATAGTGCAAACGAAGTTTAACCCATAAAATGTGGGAGTTTAACACAACATGAAACATAACGCTTTAGCATAACTACAAAAAATGCTGTCATGGGCCACCAACTCTCATTCAAACTCACTGTTCTCCACACGTCCATTTTCTCACACAGTGAAAGATACAGAGCAGAGCATAGAGGACACAGACAGCGCGCCGACAGATCAGGTTACTTCTGATATAAAACAAAGTCTTTTAAATTCTTTCAGTTTTACTACGGGATTCAAACAATACTGTGGTTTTGGCGCTCTTTAATGTGGAGGGACAGATCGCTGTAGCGCCTCAGGTCAAGAGGCACGTGAACCTATCATCTCTTCCTCTTTTCTGCTATTACAGCACGAAATAAACATGAATGAACATTAAAAAGTATGTTGAAAGATACAGTACAATTTACTGAAATGAATCCAGCTCTAATGTAATCACTTAATCAGAGTTTCAACCGCAGAAAGACCGCAATAAAACAGCTTGCAAACAAATATGTCACAAAATGTTACATTTACCTCTGGAAAGCCATTCAGTGACCATAAACTCAATAGTTAGTAAAAAGAAAAAAAAGAAGAAATCTAGAAAGGAGCATTTTTCAGAAATTTTTGCACAATAATACATATTCATATTTTTACTCTTATTACAAAGTTATTACAATTCCCAGATTTAATAAAAACACAGTACGTCATTTTAACAGTATTTTTTTTTTTTTATATGAAATTCATTAAAAATACACTTTCAAAAGCTGAAGTGATTTCCTTGTTTTAATTATTAGTTAAAGTATAACTCAGTATTTTAACTAATTGCTAGTGGAATAATTGAACAAAGCATACTGATTAACCAGTACAATAATCAATGATTAGTCGATTAATCGTCCCAATAATCGGTAGATTAATCGATTATCAAAATAATCGTTTGTTGCAGCCCTATTCAAATCCATAAGACTTTCGTTCATCTTCGGAACAAAAATTGAAATCTTTTTGATGAAATCTGAGAGCTTTCTGCTCCTCCATAGACAGCTACGCAACTACCACTTTGACACTTCAGAAAGTTCATAAAGAGATCAGTTTAGTCCAAATTTACTGAAGAAACACGATTGCTTTATATGAACAGATTGAATTTAGGCTTTTATTCACATATAAACATTCATCAAATTACACATAAGTTGTGGTTGATGGAAGCTCAAGCATGTTTGCCTGACGCATGTGAGAACGAGTAAGGTTTGAGCTTCCACAAAAACCAGTGAGGTTCATTCTTGTGTTATGCAGCATGTTTAAGCTTCCGCAAGTTTAATTCATGCTGCATGAATTAAGTTCATTCTCATGGAAATTTGAGCGAGCAAATATCTTCAGAAATTTGAACTAAACCACTCAATTAATATGGATTACTTTTACAATCTCTTTCGAAGTGGTAGTAGTCATGTAGCTTTCTATGGAGGGACACAAAGCTCTCAGATTTCATCAAAAAAGATCTTAATTTGTGTTCCGAAGATGAATGAAAGTCTTACAAGTTTGGAGCGACATGAGGGTGAGTAATTAATGACAGAATTTTCATTTTTGGGTGAACTAACCCTTTAACTGTGCTATCAGTGTCTGTGATTGAGATCTTCTAATTGATTTCATTTTATTTTTTCGTCGGATGTCAAAAGGAGGCAATCAGAGGATCTGCTTGCCAAACAATAATCAATCCCAGACATATCCTATCCGGGTGTGATTAGATTTCTCAGAGGACCTCTGGGTTAGCCGAGAGGCAGCAATTTTCCAATTCACTAACAAATGGAAAAAATGTTCATTATTTGGGCTACACTGGTTGATCCTTAATCATAAAATAATGTAAAAAGGTATTTTTATATGTAAATGACATTCAGAAATTTTATTTGAAATTAATAGGGAGCAATGAATAAATACTGATACAAAAAAAGCAAAAGAAATAACATTTATTTATTATGACTGATTTTATTTGACATAGACACAAAATCAAAATGTAAATGAGTGCAAATGACAACATTATCATATATGACTAAAGGACTGGAGTTTGTCAGGTACAACATGAGGCTATTGATGCAGTTCAGTCAGTCTGCAATTTTATTTCTATCGTTACTCCTGATTGGAGGCTTCTGTAAATATTTAGTTTCTACGTAACACCCAAAGTATACTTTATTATACTATACTAAATATACTTTTTACACGTACGCGAGAGTCAGTGCATAGTGCGTATGACGCAAATTTTGTCATCTGAAGAGTACACACGCCGTCAGAATTTTGTAACCGTGTATACTTGGACTAACAGGTCGCACATTTATTTATTTATTTATTTATTGCAGTAATTAGTTTATCCACATGGTGGCAACCATGCCCTGGGGGCGTCGATTCACAGAGTAGTCAAAGAAAAAACTGCATAAATAGAACAGATGGGAACACAAGCAAGCTACAGCGACAATGGAGGCCTACATAGTAAAAGAGATTGTGAAAAGAGGTTAGAAAGTACCCTCATTTGTACAACTCTATCATCAAAGAATACAAAGATATGTACATGTGTTGTAACTCGTGGCGAGAGATTGCTCAAAACATGTGCATGAGTTAAACGCCTGTGTCAGAATTAAGTATACTTTGCGAGGCTGTGCGTTCGACTATACTTTGGGCTGAAGAGTTAAACTAAATGTAATGGTGCAACGCAAAAATATTTAGTAATGCATATGTTGTGCCCCTTTACATCACAAATGAGTTAAGTTGTAACTTACAGCTGGTGCAAATGGCCTCATGGGTTTTGGTAAACACACACTGGTGCAGATAGTAATGTGAAAAACATGCAAACCCAAGCAGGAATTGGACTGAGGACATCTTTGGAA
This sequence comes from Megalobrama amblycephala, assembly GCF_018812025.1. Taxonomy (NCBI): domain Eukaryota; kingdom Metazoa; phylum Chordata; class Actinopteri; order Cypriniformes; family Xenocyprididae; genus Megalobrama; species Megalobrama amblycephala. The sequence continues at coordinate 51,048 of NC_063056.1, forward strand.
GTACTATATTTCATGCTGCATGCCATAACCTTAAAGATGCAAGCACAAAGTGGCACTGTGAAGGCCTCAGATAATGGCCAAGCAAGGAAAATAACAACAATAACATTAAGCTCCTCCAAACAGCAGGCCAAAAGTCACGAAAGTGTCTATACCAAAACACATGCAATCCTTCAGCCAGGAGTTCAAGTGCTGATGCCTGCCCTTTGACAACACTCACCACACCACTAACACCTGTTTGGCTCCAAAGAGCCCTAGAAATGAGATAAAAGAGAAAGAAATCCAAACGATTGTGATTTATTGCTACTTGTGTACATAAGAGTAAAGGGTGAAAAAGCAGACAGCAAGAAATCCATTTCAAATTGAATTTCCTTTGTTTGAAACAGCCCACTCCAAAATCACACAAAAACTATCATAGAGCCCATAAATGACATTGCTGCAATAATCTACAGCGACATGTCCCTGTCGCTGATAAGCCACCTCTAAGAATGGGGAGGGGGCGATCGATACTAACTATTCATTTCTGAAATTATCTTCACATTGATCCAGGGGCAAGTGCCAGCAAGGCAGGAGCACACTGACTTTAATACAATAATTATATAAAGGGTTACACGCTCATCCTCAAGTAACCAATAAAGGCTGTCAGCAAGAGCAGGGCATAGAGCAATCCCATAATCCATCAGCACTTTGCCCCTTGACCCACAAGCTTGCAGGCTTTTTATGAAGCCTCTACAAGAGTTGCTTACAGAAGGATACAATGACTACAAAGATTTAAAAAGAAAAGAAGTACAAGAAAGGATTTTGTATAAGATATCTGTGAACTGCGAAGGAGTTTCTTTAAGGGGTTTATTGCAACTGGCTGCAGATAAAATATTTTGACAAATGAGAAAGCAAAAAATAGAAGAGAAAAATGTTAGCACACAGAATGTTCTGAAAAGAATTATTGTGTATACATAATTTTTCTAAAAAAAGCATAAAAAAAAAAAAAACCTGAGTATAGCAAAGTAGGCATGCGGCCTATTGAAAATTAAAGGCATACCTGTGGCCTACATTGCAGTAAATTCACTTCTGCATCTGTTTACGGCATCAAAATGATTTTTTTCAAATGTAGACACAGATGTAAGCTAAAAATATTAATGGGGAAAATGGATTACTTTTGTAAGAATCATTTGAAGTAATCTGGAGACTATTCAAACCAAGGAAACATTATGTGCCACCTGTTTATTGTGACCAGCAAGGAGAGGTTTATCAACAAAGCACATCAGCAGTAATGAGCCATCTGTCTGTTCCAGAACCAATTCTTCAACCAAAAAGATTAGTATATTATATATATATATATATATATATATATATATATAAGGAAGTGATAGAGTACCTTTCGTTTATCACATGCTTGGATTTTCTTAACAATAAACCTTTCATGAATGTGTTGCCCGTGTCTGCAGCTATAATATGTTCAAGGTTCTGGGAAAGCTTTGGTAGATTTTTTATTTCAAAGGCATTCACTAGACCTTATTAACATATTTGTACATTTTAGCTGCATACAAATGGTTCAAGTCAAGTCACCTTTCAAAGCAGCTTTACAGTGATAACAGGAAAATAATGCAACAAAGTTTTTATTTTTATTTATTTATTTTATTTTATTATTTTTTGGGGGGGCTGTTCAGTGGTATGGGATTAAATTCCCGCTGAAAGTATTGAGGTCAAAGATAAAAAAATAATTAATGTGAATCAAAAAATTTAAAATACGTAAAAACTAATAAAAATGTATTGCACAAACATAAAAAATACGCTTGTGCTGTTTTTCACTTTTGTTCTTCTTTCCACATTCTGCGCTTACTTTTCCAAACGTTGCAGTTCGAGTTTCATGTAAATTAGGGAGGGCTTAAGCGTCACCATTGGTCCATTAGTTCTAGATTGACAGCTCCTCCTCTAGCCAATCAATCGAAGAGAGGGAGATGACATCACTTCAATGCGACTCATGGCTACTGATGCTCACACTCATTTTACAAGCAATTTCTGAGCTGGGGTAAAATCTTTTCATGGCAGGACACCATTTTGTATGTCTTCAACTCAACCTGTCACTGGTATAGATGTCTACCTGGCAATCTTTTATTGTTAAATTCACCATCCTAACGACAACCTGTCACAGTTGTGCCTGTCTGACGATCCATCACTGTTATATTCACCTTTAATGCACCTACCACTGAACCTTCACCGCAAAACGCAATTGCCACTAGGCAGCGTCCTCACAACGTCACTCTTATGTGTGCTTGGCTTGTCTATTCCTGTTATATTACTGGTAGATATTTTTTAGTTTTCATGCAATAATAATAATAATAATAATATATGCCTTATTGTTGCCTCTTCAATTTCTGTCTTTTGCACAAGAGAAAATAACATATGAAGCCTACCTTACTAATATATTTGCTCATGAATTACAGTTAAAGATATGCCATCACAATTGTTTAGATCATTGTATATTGCTCGTAATTGTAAACTGTCTGCATATTTTGCCATGTATTGTTTTTCCGTAAACAGATTTTGCAGCTTTTGTCTTCCATGTACAGTATGTCATTGCCAAGGGTGTTGGTTTTATGAATTTTATCGTATTTTAGCACTGAAATTTTAAAATGATAAAGTTAAGCAATAGCCTATCACACGAGCAAGAGTGTTTTCCCCAATATTAGAGTGATTGCAAATGTTTATTGAGCTGTTGTATAAATCAATATAACAATAAGTTAATTTTGAGTGCTTACTTTTGATGAAAAGAGTATCAAACAAAGCCACAGCAGAACAGCGTCGCTCGTCTCCGAGCAACACAACAGTGTTTCGTTAATGCATTCCCGATTTGAATGAAACATTTGAATGAATGACTCACTCATAAAGACTTGCCGCCACCTACTGGCCATTTAATTAACTTCATATTTCTATAACATGGATGGGCAATGTCGGTCCTGGAGTGCAGTTTAGCTTCAACCCTAATCAAACCCACCTTAACCAGCTAATCATTGTCTTCAGCAGAGGTGGAAGTAACGAATAGTACATTTTTGAAAATAGTAATTTTCAAATCTGTAATTGTACTTGTACTTAAGTACAAATTAAGCTAAGTAATCTACTTCGCTACTTGTAAAATCACATTCCATTACTGAGTAAGCCAATAATTTGAATATTAAAACCTTTGACCGGCATATCGTAGCCAATAAAGAAATCCGATCATAAACGGACCAATGAAAACCCTGATATTTTACCAGCGGCGCGTTCTCTTCTCATATCTCAGACAGCGAGTTTGACACACACCCGCCTCCTCCTGTCACTCACGTTTCAGTTACAGAGCCTGAATGTCAGCGCGAGAAAGCAGGTATTGCGCCGCATAATTTTAATCATACTCGCAGGTTTCTATGTCGTATTTTAATGACAAATGTCGAGAGTGCATTATTGTAACGCACAGAAAACGACGCGAGCTCTGAAATATACAAGTGAACTGCTTCTTCTCGTGCGCACTGTCAGACTGTGTAGTGTGCAATCGCGAATCTCTCCATGCTCTTAAATTAAACGTTGTCAAATGTTAACAGTGAGAATTGACCTCCATGCCTGGCCGATGAAAATGCTACAGGAAATCTTATTGGCTTTAAGTAAAATGCACCAGAAAGTCTTTCAACAATTAAAGGTGGATCTTTAATTTCTTTACTATGTAAATATAAGTTTCAGAATAGGGCATTTGTATGCTTTGTACATAATAACCTAGTCTGTCTAACTGCATCACTATATTGTACAGACATTACAGGTCAAACCCCTCTGATGTTCTTTTTATCTAAATAAACAACATATTGCATGGCTCTTAAAGGGTTAGTTCACCCAAAAATGAAATTTCTGTCATTAATTACTCATCCTCATGTCATTCCAAACATTTAAGACATTCGTTCATCTTCAGAACACAAATTTAAATATTTAAATAGTTAAATATTGACTACAGTGAAATAATCTTAAGGTTATGAAGTGTAGAGAATCATTTTTCTGTGCAAAAAACAAAAATAATAACTTTATTCAACAATTTCCTCTCTCCGTGTCACTCTCTGATGCTGTTCATGTGAGCACTACATCATGTGATGGTGACGCAGAATCCGGCCAATAATGAGCTGACGTTCTGACGTAGAACCTGGAAGTGCTGCACTGTTTACTACGTTAAGACTGACATGGAAGAGAAGAAATTGTTGAATAAATTCATTGTTTATTTTATTTTATTTTTTTCTGCACAAAAAGTATTCTTGTCGCTTCATAACATCCTCACTGTTTGAACCACTGTAGTCACATGGACTATCTTAACAATGTCTTTACTGGACCTTGAATGTGGTAATAATGTTGCTGTCTATGGAGGGTCAGAAAGCTCTCAGATTTCATCAAAAATATCTTAATTTGTGTTCCAAAGATGAACGAAGGTCTTATGGGTGTGGAACAACATGAAGGTGAGTGAGTAATGAGAGAATTTTCCTTTTTCTGTGAACTAACCCTTTAAGATACAGGGCATATAAAAATTTAGTGTTGTCATATTTTGAATACCTCAACTAAATTTAGGTAATTTTTTGTTCTTATTTTATTACTGACTGTTTACTGTTGTAAATTTGCTTTTTGAAGCTTGAAAATAATGATTGCCTTGAAAAAATGGATGGACAAAAAAGTTCGATATTAAAATATATAGAATGTGGTGGTTTTCCCCATGATATTTAAAATACTGAATATTGTATTGAAGTTAGAAATTCCTGTATTGTGACCACTAATTCATGCACTTTGTCAATAAGGTGAAAGTGCTTTGTTTAAAGTAGCTATTTTCTACTTAGATCTATGATTTTGATCATTCATTAAATATCGCCGGCTAAAAGGTAACTAGTGATTTTAGTACTTTGAGTAGTTTTTGAGAAGAGTAAGTTGTACTTTTACTCGGGTACTTTTTTGACACCAGTACTTTTACTTGTAATTGAGTATTATTTCAGCAATGTAACAGTACTTGTACTTGAGTACAAATTTTCAGTGCTCTTTCCACCATTCCACCTATTATAGACAGGTGAGGGGTTTTTTTTTTCCCCCATTGGGGTTGGAGCTAAACTCTGCAGGACAGCTGCACTCCAGAACTGATGTTGCCTATCCCTGATCTATAATTTTGTTTTTAAATAGGTTTCATGTTGTTGTTTTAAAAATTGAAGTTATATTTAAAACATTAATCTTATAGTATTATGCAAGTATGTAGCTACGTAAATAAACACAATACAAGTATGTAAATAAATCACTGCATATCAAATCCACCTGTTTCTGTAACTATCATTTTCCTTAATCTGTTGTGAAATCTGGCGTAGTCAATGCAGAAATGATACATTCAGTCTTAGAATTAATTTACCAGGTTACCTATGATCGTTTAACAACAACAGTTAAGAAGGTACAGTAGCCTTAGCATATTAGCATCATGAGCCAAGTAATATTTTAACACCAAATACCATATATTTTGAACATTAAAAAGAGTGCACATTAAAAAGAGTATCTTATGTATCTCAAAAAGAGGAATTTAATTATTTGTATATGTCCATGGTTCAGATAGCTTTACAGCTTGAAAGTCCTTGTAAAGTTTCAAATTAAACTGTTATCTTCCCTGTATGAGTGTGAGCATCAGTAGCCATGAGTCGCACTGAAGTGATGTCATCTCCCTCTCTTCGATTGATTGGCTAGAGGAGGAGCTGTCAATCTAGAACCAGTGGATCAATGGTGATGCTTAAGCCTTCCCTAATTTACATCAATCTCAAACTGCAACATTTGGAAAAGTAAGAGCAGAACGTGGAAAGAAGAGCAAAGAGAAAAACAGCACAAGCGTACAAAAGAGTAAAATATGCACAGAAAATCTAAGAGAGCACCAAAAAAACAAAAAAAACAAAACAAGAAAAACTACTTTTAAGAACACATAAACATAAGTTTGTGATAAGATTTGTGCAATATAATTTTTAATGCATTTAAATTTTTGATTCATGCTTGTTATTTTTTGATCCGTGGCCGCAATACTTTCTGCGGGAATGTAATCCCATACAGCGGCTCTAGAAGAAAATAGAATAATTGTCCAGCTTAAGAAAGTTCAGTGTTGATTCATTTCCATTGTAAAAAAGTTATTATCTTAGTTCATTTACCTATACATCAGCTCCAGAGAAAACAGTGATATCATTGTCCAGCTCAATATAGTTCTCATACAATGCTGTCAATGCAGGCAGATCAGTAATATTGTTGAATATTATGTGCAACAGCGGCAAGGAACCCAAACTCTATCAGGTGACGAAATGGAGAAAAAAACCTTGGAAGAAACCAGGCTCAGTCAGGGGGCCAGTTCTCCTCTGGCCAACAAACGAACAGTGCATGATTATGATTCAGGCAGCATTGTCAGAAGGTCAGAAGTCAGATTGGATTGAAGCACCATTACTTCAAAATTATTATTTTTGACTAGACTTCTGAGTAAAACTTACTATAAATTACAGCAACACCTCAGCCTTTGTCTTTCAGACGAGGCTCATGTTTGTAACAGTAATCTTAGGGGGTGGACTCATTTAAAGTAATGAAATCATCTGATTTTAGCCAGGTTTGTGAACATATTATTTATAATAAGTGCTTTTGAAGAGAGGGACCTAATATTCAGCAGCCCAAGCTTTATCAGTTGTTCATCTGTGTTATATCTGTTTTTTTTAATATTTGAACATCAGTTAAATTTTTACCCTTATATGGGTTTGGTAGTTTATTGCTTTAACTAATTTGGGGAACAGACACAGTCTCTATGTAATGATATCTAGGTGAAAGAGTTTCTATGTGTTGGGATTTATCTGACTTCTGTGACATGAGACAGCTAGCAGATGGTCGGTTTATCCAGTCTGTCTGCTTCCTGACCTGGGCCCCAGTTAGTCAAGGTTCAACTCTAAGACTATGTGCCATATTACTAGAGAGAAGAGCAGGCACCATCCCAGGAGGGATGAATACAGTCTCTTTTTAACAGGTCAGGTCTGAGCATATTAAAGTGTTTGACATTGTACTTGCGAGTTCACACACCTCTTTAAAGTTATTTTAGTGATCTCCGACTGGCGAAGTTGAACATTATTAATGTCGGCGTTAATAATAATCTTAGAGAATTTATGATTAGCATTAGCCAGCACTTTTAAATTTGCTTTGATGTCAGGCTCTCTAGCAAACATGTGACTATGGTGGCTGGTGTCTATATTTTCACATTCTGTGTAAAAGAATACCCAATAACTAGGGCAATTTCAACAGGATTCTCAGTGGGTGCATCACTGAGTGGAGAGAACCTGTTTGAGGTTCTAAACAGAATGGAACAGCTGTGTTTTGTCCCGCAACTATGGCCGTCTCACAGTCACCCAGTTGCCCTGCTGCGCAGGCTCTACATCCGGAACCAAACAATGTGCAAGGCTCGCAGACGCGTTGTGCTAGGGATTTAGATCAAAGCTAGAGATGTCAGATTACAGTTAATTTAACCATTTAGGGTTCATTTAGCATGGTAATTTTCTCCAAACCACTTGAGGGCAGTGTCAGTAGATTGACAGCAATATTCTAACAGTGGCTACTATCTTGCATTCCAAATATTCATTGCTTGATGACATCATTAATCCAGGATGGCTGACAGCGATAGCAATGTGCTAAATGCCTCAGACATATCTGTGAAAAACTTTTATACAAGGAGGTAAATTGAGTATTTTATAAACTAAAATTTAGAGTAAAATGTAGTTTTTATACACCAAAAACCAACTGTCCACGTATGTGGACGTCTTGCAACAGTGGAGTCAGATTGCAAGTCTGATTTCTCTAACTTGCTAGTATATCTATTCTATTTTTTCAAAGATGTTATGAATTGTCTTATATTGCAATAAAACAGACATTTAACAAATATATCAACATAAATAAAATATATATATTAAAAAAAAAAAAAAACATATTATGGCATTAAATGGCAGCTTTACACATACATATGGAGGAAAATTTGCATTTTGCCTTCCAAACAGGGACAGCATAGGTCAAGGACTCAGTACAGATATAATATATTATATTATATTATATTATATTATATATATATATATATATATATATATATAATATAAAGTTGTTACAATCAGCAGTGAATGTTTTCCATGATTTGTCCATATTGCTACTAGGTTTCCACATATTTGTAACTACCTTTATAGTTCCTACAATATGTGTTTTATTGTTATTATATTGTAATATTATTGTTTTTAATAACTGAGCTGATATACATAGTATAACATGCCATAAAAAAACCCCCACAATATTCCATATTATCAGTTGTGACTGACTGATTTTTGTAAAAATGAAAATGAATTTCAATTTTAGCATCATATTAAAGTAATAAAAAGAATCTTAAAAAAATCTAGATTATTTACTCCATAATTCATGCCTGAAAGGGTTAGACAATACCAGATATATGGTGATAAGTATGTTATATTTAGCAATATATACAACAAGGAATGAAAGTAAATAGAGATTCAAAACAAAGCTATACGGAGCTACAAATGCAAACCACTCAGCACCGAGGCAGACGGGAACTGGAAGCAGCATCCTCATCTGGATCAGATCAAGTAATTATATATCTTGAAAAAAGTTTTTCTTTTGTTGTTTGATTCATATTAACAGCATATACAACAGTACTGTATATCAGTGGTTCCCAAACCTGTCCTGGAGGACCCCCAGCACTGCACATTTTGGATGTCTCTCTCATCTAACACACCTGATTCAACTCATGATCTCATTAGTAGAGACTGAAAGACCTGACGTAGGTGTGTCAAATAAGGGTGACATACAAAATGTGCAGTGATGTGGGTCCTTCAGGACAGGTTTGGGAACCACTGCTGTATATTATACTTCTGTTACTATTATACACATATCTAATATACACACGCAATTTATTTCCCTGCTATTTATGTTCACAGACATAACCTAATGTGTTTATGCAAACTTTGTGTGTTTTTGACATTGTGTATATTTGATTGTAACAGAGTTTGTTTGTTAGGAAGGAAGAGGACAGGGTCGGCTTTGACTACTGGCTGCATTTATTAAAGAATTCACAAAACAAAAGGTGTGCAGACCGGCACAAAACAGTCACAAATAAACATTAATTTCACTCCAGCAATGGACAGGCAGGAATCCAGGAGTGTGGCAGCCAGTAGTCCTTCTCTCTCTCAGCCACTCCTGTTTCTCCTGGCGTTAAATACTCTCTCCACGCCAATTACTGAAACAAGAGACAGGTGTTCGTTATTTGCACTTAACCCACTCACTCACCGCGCGTCTCCTGCCTCTCTCTCCCGCTGCAGACTTCGCCAAACCACGCCCCCCCCTTGCCACATTGATATTTTAAGCGCAATAAGACACGAAAGAGAACTTACTTTAATACTCACGCTTCTGACAGCCAGCTTTCTATGCTTCGGATGTGTGTGCTCAAAAAACTATATATCAGAAGCTTAAACTGATATGGCTTTAAAATGCATGCAAATAATAAACTTTGAATATAACGAAGAACTGCAATGTCACGTGAGCATGAGCATGACCGCGATAGAGATGATAATCAAAACCAAACAGATGTTTTGTTAGTTTTTGACAGCGTATCCAAGGCACAAGCTGTATATGCACAGAGCTACTGTGGATAGGGGGGTAGCTCACGAAACCAATATGTTTTGGCTTCCAGTCAAAAATGGGCATTTACATCATGGTATAATGATCTGTGGGCTATTTTGAGCTGAAACTTTACAGACACATTCTGGGTACATCTGAGACTTATATTACTTGTAAAAAGTGACATAGTAAGTCCCCTTTAAAGATTACAAGGGCATACAAATTAAAATAAAATGTATGCATGCAAATGTATGAAAATGCATAAATAAATCATCACAGCAATGCTCCATAAAAAAATAAAAAAATAAAAGAATTGTCCATTTTGGTTTCATAGTGACCTTAAAGGTACTGTAGGTGTGTGTCAGGTGGGAGAGTGAAGTAATGTGCACCTTTTCTGTCCATGTAATTACAGAAAATGTGTCATGTTTATCCAAATAAATCTGATAAAAACGTAGACCCCACTACATTGATATTTAAATAATATATACTTATGTTGAACTTTATTCTTGTAAAAACAGACGCTGTAAGCAGTACATAAAGTATTGAATTAAAATGTCTCTGAAACATCTGTATATTAGTCAAATATTGCATTTATTTCACTTCAGCTGTGATAAAGTATGCAAACGCAGCACAAGCGTCACTACGAGAAGCAGAAAGTGTCTAAAGTCTCTGTTTTCAGCTCCTCCCCGCCTGCACGCGGATACTCTCGGCAATCGGTTGCATCCAGCCGCAGCCGATGTCGAACACACCTATACAGATGCTGGTCATATAATTAGAATATCATCAAAAAGTTGATTTATTTCACTAATTCCATTCAAAAAGTGAAACTTGTATATTATATTCATTCATTACACACAGACTGATATATTTCAAATGTTTATTTATTTTAATTCTGATGTTTATAACTGACTACTAAGGAAAATCCCAAATTCAGTATCTCAGAAAATTAGAATATTGTGAAAAGGTTCAATATTGAAGACACCTGGTGCCACACTCTAATCAGCTAATTAACTCAAAACACCTGCAAAGGCCTTTAAATGGTCTCTCAGTCAAGTTCTGTAGGCTATACAATCATGGGGAAGACTGCTGACTTGACAGTTGTCCAAAAGACGACCATTGACACCTTGCACAAGGAAGGCAAGACACAAAAGGTCATTGCAAAAGAGGCTGGCTGTTCACAGAGCTCTGTGTCCAAGCACATTAATAGAGAGGCGAAGGGAAGGAAAAGATGTGGTAGAAAAAAGTGTACAAGCAATAGGGATAACCGCACCCTGGAGAGGATTGTGAAACAAAACCCATTCAAAAATGTGGGAGAGATTCACAAAGAGTGGACTGCAGCTGGAGTCAGTGCTTCAAGAACCACTACGCACAGACGTATGCAAGACACGGGTTTCAGCTGTCGCATTCCTTGTGTCAAGCCCCTCTTGAACAACAGACAGCGTCAGAAGCGTCTCGCCTGGGCTAAAGACAAAAAGGACTGGACTGCTGCTGAATGGTCCAAAGTTATGTTCTCTGATGAAAGTAAATTTTGCATTTCCTTTGTAAATCAGGGTCCCAGAGTCTGGAGGAAGAGAGGAGAGGCACACAATCCACGTTGCTTGAGGTCCAGTGTAAAGTTTCCACAGTCAGTGATGGTTTGGGGTGCCACGTCATCTGCTGGTGTTGGTCCACTGTGTTTTCTGAGGTCCAAGGTCAACGCAGCCGTATACCAGGAAGTTTTAGAGCACTTCATGCTTCCTGCTGCTGACCAACTTTATGGAGATGCAGATTTCATTTTCCAACAGGACTTGGCACCTGCACACAGTGCCAAAGCTACCAGTACCTGGTTTAAGGACCATGGTATCCCTGTTCTTAATTGGCCAGCAAACTCGCCTGACCTTAACCCATAGAAAATCTATGCGGTATTGTGAAGAGGAAGATGCGATATGCCCAGACCCAACAATGCAGAAGAGCTGAAGGCCACTATCAGAGCAACCTGGGCTCTCATAACACCTGAGCAGGTGCCACAGACTGATCGACTCCATGCCACGCCTCATTGCTGCAGTAATTCAGGCAAAAGGAGCCCCAACTAAGTATTGAGTGCTGTACGTGCTCATACTTTTCATGTTCATACTTTCAGTTGGCCAAGATTTCTAAAAATCCTTTCTTTGTATTGGTCTTAAGTAATATTCTAATTTTCTGAGATACTGAATTTGAGATTTTCCTTAGTTGTCAGTTATAATCATCAAAATTAAAAGAAATAAACATTTGAAATATATCAGTCTGTGTGTAATGAATGAATATAATATACAAGTTTCACTTTTTGAATGGAATTAGTGAAATAAATCAACTTTTTGATGACATTCTAATTATATGACCAGCATCTGTATATCAGGAACAGTACATGGCAAATTTTCTCAAGGAAAAATTTCTCTCAACTAAGACTGTAAACTATACATGGGAGTCAGTTGGTTCTACATTACTATAATATTGAATGTTAAAGGTGCCCTAGAATCAGAATTTGAATTTACCTCGGCATAGTTGAATAACAAGAGTTCAGTACATGGAAAAGACATACAGTGAGTTTCAAACCCCATTGTTTCCTCCTTCTTATGTAAATCTCATTTGTTTAAAAGACTTCCGGAAAACACTCGGATCTCAACATAACACAGACTGTTACGTAACAGTCGGGATCATTAATATGTATGACCCCAATATTTGCATATGCCAGCCCAGTCGACGCATTAGACAAGGAAAGGCAGTATTAACGGCTGGATCTGTGCACAGACAAGGTAAGCAAGCAAGAACAACAGCGAAAAATGGCAGATGGAGCAATAATAACTGACATGATCCATGATATCATGATATTTTTAGTGATATTTGTAAATTGTCTTTCTAAATGTTTCATTAGCATGTTGCTAATATACTGTTAAATGTGGTTAAAGTTACCATCGTTTCTTACTGTATTCACGGAGACGAGAGTCGTTGCTATTTTCGTTATTAAACACATGCAGTCTGTATAATGCATAAACACAACTTCATTCTTTATAAATCTCTCCAACAGTGTGTAATGTTAGCTTTAGCCACAGAGCATAGCCTCAAACTCACACAGAATCAAACGTAACCATCCAAATAAATACTTTACTCACATAATTCGAAGCATGCATACAGCATGCATGACGAACATCTTGTAAAGATCCATTTGAGGGTTATATTAGCTGTGTGAACTTTGTTTATGCACTGTATTATAGTCGAGAGCTCGCGTGGCAGATGGAGCGCATCTCTTAAAGGGGCCGTGCTGAAAAAATCAGCGCATAGTTAATGATGCCCTAAAATAGGCAGCTAAAAAAATTAATAAAAAAAAATCGATGGGCTATTTTGAGCTGAAACTTCACAGACACATTCAGGGGACACCTAGGACTTATATTACATCTTGTAAAAAAACAATCTAGGGCACCTTTAAAATTAACTGATTTGTATACAAACACTTAAATTACACTCAAGGAAGTTTTTATAATGATAAAGTTAAAATACAAATTTTACATTTATATTTCTACTCCAATGCATTTTTTGAAATATAAACATGTAAATGGTGGCTGTCATAAAAAGTTGACGGATTTATTCAAACATGCATTAAATACTGAAGAACATTAAAAATTATAATGAATATGTAATATGGTACATATATTTAGCTAGCAAAATGCTCCTATCGAGAGTTCATTGTTCTAGCTGACTAACGTGTTATGGTCACTGAATATGGTTTTTCTGAGGTAAATGTGATGTTACGTGACATATTGTTTATAAGCTGTTTTAATGACGTATTTCCATGGTTGAAACACCGTTTGAATGATTACATGAGCCAGGATATGGATTTCGGTAAATTGTACTGTATCTTTTAACATACCTTCGGGTGTTCATTCATGTTTATTTTCACGCTGTAACTGGTATTAAAGCAGAGGAGATGATCAGTTCATGTGCGCTTCATGCTGCCACCTCTCTTGAACTGAGGCACTACAGCGATCTGTCACGTCATATAAACAGCGCCAAAATGGTCATTTTTTGAATTTCGTAATAAAATGGACAGAATTTGAAATCAGAGACTTCGTTTCATATCAAAATTAACAAAGCACAAAGCTTATTGCCATTTATTGGATGGGAGGCGCACTACAATGTTCTGTTCATTCAGCAAATGATAACAGACTAGACTATTCAATTCTTGGGATTTAAGAATGAGCGTCGATTAAAATTGAGAGATCGATATTTTTTACCCAGCCCTAGTGATGTCATCATCCAGCTCAGTTTGGTTCTCAGTGGGTGTGCTCATGGAGTTTGAGGGAATGGAATGGAGCCCCGTCCATACTCACGCCACTGCAGCTGGCCTTTGTAATATTTGATGAGGATTTGGAAGTGGATTATTCCCATAGTCTCCCGTCTCCACTGGTCCCACAAAGCTCCAAGTCTCCTGCGTCTCCGCTGGTCCCGTAAAGCTCCAAGCCTCTTGCATCTCCAGTGATCCCAGCCAGCCTTCCTGACTCACTGACTCCCTTCAGTCCATCGGCTCCCCCTCTGTTAATTTCACTCTGCTGTGTGGATCTGACTCGGGTGTTCCAGTCTCCAGTTCAGCATTCCGGTCTCCAGTTCCACATTGGCTAGAGGATCCCCTGGCTCCGCATTCAGCCGCCGAGCCCGTTACTTCACCTCGGCTCGTCGACCAGTAAGCTTCACCTTGGCCCCTCCTTCCCTCGGCTCCACCTAGGGCCATCATTCTTACAGCTCCGCCAGGCTCTCTCATCCCTCCGGATCTGCCTTGGTCAGTCGTTGCTCTGCCTGCACCACGGACTTCCGGGCCTTCAGCTGCACTTTGTTCCTCCACCCCTTCAGCTCCATCAGGCTCCGGCTTGGTCCTCTGGCACCTTGGCTCCAGCTCGGACACTCATCGCTGTGGCTCCAACACGGCCTCGAGATGCATTGGTGTCGCTTGGTCTCATTGGCTCCACCTGGGTCTTCCACCTCCACCCCCCTGGGTCTGCCTGCCAAGTTTCCACCATGGCTCCTCACTCACTCTACTCCACCATGGGCCTTCATCCTGACTGTGCGCTGGGTCCCCAGCTGGCTCCTCCTGCCTTCATCTCCTTCCTGGCTCCTCCCACTTGTGTATTTACTGAATTCTCATTCTCTTGTGTATTCTCCTTGTTTATTAAAAAAAAAAAAACCTTTTGAAACTACTGTGATTTGTGTTGTACTACACATTACAGCAGCTCTACAGAAAGAGAATAATGTCATTTTGTCAGCTTGAGTTAGATTTTCAAAAAATAATGCAGAAGTACAGAGGACCACCATTTTTCACGTGAGCTTCACAATGCACTTGCGTCACACATGTCACAATGCCCCCCTCAACTTCCGGTGTGGTTACCTGTGTGTGTGTTTGTTTATTGGCTGATACGTTTTTAGATGTTTCTGCTGGGATTCAACAGATCTGGATTACTTGGATTATTTTGTGGGCTACTTTCTTCACTCAATAAGATTTGGACGACCGACCTGGCCTTTTCCGTGATACTGTCACACCGATCGGCTGCGAGCCCTCTCCATTCCTTTCCATATCTTTTGCGACATCTGATACAGTGAGTCTCTACTCTCTTTATCATTTTGTGGTGTCAGTCCTCAGTATGGTTGAGGGAGCCTTCCCTTCTGTGGATTGTGGATTCGATACGGTTCTGGCTAACGTAGTTAAACCGTTAAGTTGTTGTGTCACTGGACCTTGGACACTGCAGTATTGCATCTTCAGATATGTGATGTGTGCTACTGAACACTCGCTCTTTAACTGATAAAGCATCAGTGCTAAATGACATTATCATTGACGCAAATCTGGACATGCTACTTTTGACAGAAACCTGGCAGGTGCCCAATGACTTTTTCAACTTAAACCTCTTAACTCCACCTGGGAACATCTATTTCTCTCACCCTCGTCTCCATCATAGAGGTGGAGGGTTGGCTGTAGTTTGTCGTGAGAGTATCAAAATATCTAAGATTGAATTCCATGACTTTGCATCTTTTGAATATCTTGGCATTGAAAATGACTGGCAAAACATCCGTGGCTGTAATCTTAATTTATTGACATCCACAATTTAATTCAGATTTGTTTCTCTGAGATTAGTGAGTTACTTGCTCTTGTCTGTGCTAGTTATTCATCTGTAATTTTTCTTGGTGACTTTAATATACATGAACACACTGTACAATGCAACGAATTGATGTCTGTTCTGGACTTGTTTCAGTCTAACTCAACATGTAACTTTTGCTACTCACTCCAGGGGTCATATATTGGATCTTATATGTACATCTGGCTTATATAATACTTCTTGTTAGTTGGAACTGATTTTGCTTTTTCAGATCACAAACTCCTAAACTTCAGTTTTCGTTTTACTACATCTACACTGAACAAAATTATAAATGCAACACTTTTGTTTTTGCCCCCATTTTTCATGAGCTGAACTCAAAGATCTAAGACTTTTTCTATGTACACAAAAGGCCTGTTTCTCTCAAATATTGTTCACAAATCAGTCTAAATCTGTGTTAGTGAGCACTTCTCCTTTGCCGAGATAACCCATCCAACTCACAGGTGTGGCATAGTCCTCTGGCTCCACCATCGGGGGGTCTCCAGATCCACTGTGGTCTCTTCCTCTAGAATGGTTCCTCTGTCAGGTGCTGATTTTTATGTACTATCTTTAAAGGAACAATATTAATTGTTAACAATGTTTTATAACTCATAACCCTAAGGTGTCTAATTATTTTAATGATTAATGCTTAATTTTAAGCACAAAATACAACAACAGTCATGGCCTAATGGTTAGAGAGTTGGACTTGTAACCTGAAGGTCGGTGGTTTGATTCTTGCAGGAACTGAAGGTAGGGGAGAGTTGAATGAACAGTGCTCTTATCCACCTTCAATACCATGACTGAGGTGCTCTTGAGCAAGGCACTGAACCCCCAATCGCTCCCCGGGCCCTGGAGCAAAATGGCTGCCCACTGCTCCAGGTGTGTGTGTGTGTGTTCAATACTCACTGCTGTGTGCGCGCACTTGGATGGGTTAAATGCAGAGCACTAATTCCGAGTATGGGTATGGTAACCTTGGCGACTTGGCAACATGTCATGACTTTCACTTTTTCTGTTTTTTTTTTTACTTTTTTCACAATCAGAAAGAATAATCCAAGGAAATTAGTTATAACCTGCCATAAGAAATGTTGCAATATGCTAAACAAATGAAGTGGGAATCGTCTCGCATTTACAGGAATGTTGTGAAACAATGTTGCTACAGCCTTTTTGCATTTTACAATTTGTAACATTGTGAATTAGGATAAGGCAAGAGTTTGAATTTTAACACAGATTTTTTTTGTGTGTGTGTGTGTTTTTACAATTTTGATTAGATTTACTGTTTTAACTTATGGTTAATGCTAAAAAATTGAATGTTTATGACATGCATATGATTTTTGCAGCGACTGTGTTTATAAAATACATGATTTCAAGACCACTGCACTGGAATTGAACCCCAAACACAAACCGTACATTCTGCCCATCATTATAATTTAGTAAACAAAAATCATAAAATAATTTCCAAATCATTCATTTTACCAGCATGTCTGTGGTACTCTATTATATATTCTATTTCAGGTTTCAATTTGAGAATGCCACAAGATGTTTAGTCTAAATGTTTATTCTAATGTGCAATCTAAATGCAGTTTTAATTGTGTTAAAGATAATTTCTGATAATGTGGCAAAATGGCTTTGAGCAAAAGAAACATAATAAATATTGAAACGATGCAGTGAGGCATGATTTCAGTATTTTTTCTTAATTGCTTGAGACGGCGACAATAGTGAGTCACTAGGCTGTGGCGGACAAGTGTTTCACCTTCTGAAACAAACAGAAGATGTATCTATTATCTGAGCCTTACCAAGGTCAGTGACCTATGACAGATAGAGGGGTGAAAACATTAGAAACCGTGCAATTTAATCTTAACACAAATAAAAGACAGAGTCCCAAGGAAGCAGCATCACAAAAGGCTGAAAAACAGACAATGTCTTAGACAGATTTGTCCCCCTTGGATCTAGGGACGTTTTGTCTTCTAGCTAGTCAAAAACATTGCAACAGCCCTATTCCACTCACCCTGCTGACACTTGTATTAATGGCATTTTGGCCAAAGGCAGATGATTCTGAAAAAGGATTGCAGAGAGCAGTTGGATGTACTCACTGACACCAATGTCTTGCTTTATTTGTGCAGTAGTCTATGCTATGTTACTTGCTAGGGATATGAAGATTTCAACTGCACATAATAATGTGTTCTTAGGAATATTTAAATAAATATTAAAAAAAAAATGGTAAAATTACATGTTTTGTCTTGACTTTTCAGGCTAATAATGGTTAAAAAAAGTCAAAGTTTTTGAAACATCAGCCCATCAGCAAAGGTTTTCCCCATTATTATTTAGACAGGTTGAGATACATGTATTTAGTGGTGTGGAGGTACGGCAGTGCCTGTATAGAGCATCACCATGGATTTTCTATTGTGTGATTAGCAGGGGGGAAAAAAAGATGGGAAAACATGTAGGGGGAAAAAGGATGATGTACAAATCAGTACTTATGAATCTTTGATCTTTACTGGGATCGGTGTTGTGTAATTAGTAGGCTAATCTTTATGGTGATATTCCATAGGTGTAATTATTATTTGTGGGTGAGACCAGTAGGACATTCCCCCACCCCTGTTTGCACACTGTTTCGTCCAAACCAAATTTTCCAATTTTGTTCCCACCACATTTTGAGATCTCCAATCTGTCATTCATCATAATTTTATTATATGGGAGTGATCAAAGATGTCAACAGAATGCATTCAGTTTACAAATTTAGATTATATACAGTATACATTTAAGCACACAAATTACATGAAATCAAAATTATCCAGAAGTTAAAAATAAAAATATGTACTTAAGGTAGGCTATAAATAGAAATATAATGGATGCGCTGATTTTGGAGCACTTTTATTATTATTATTTTATTTTATTTTTATTATTTATTTATTTATTTATTTATTTTTTGCTTTAAATATTCTATATTGCAGAAATTACAATCTGAGTGGAAAGAAAATATGTTGAGTTCACTGATGCACACCTGTCTCAGAATATGCAGAGCGGTTTAAACAGTTGCTGATGATGTCCTAATATTAGTACAAACTAAGCTTATACCTATTTCTGTGCTTCTACCTAATTTTAGGTTTCATTGTTGAAATGCACCACTGTCTGCACCGATATTTACGGCTTTATTAAGACATTCAGAGATGACATCTGAACAAATATACGAGAGGGTATGACTTTAATTCCCTGTAGAGATGAAAAATAAATGATAAGACATGGGATTAAATGTTGTATTTAATATCTAGTATTAAGTCTTAATGTTAAGTAATCTGATCCAGGACATTGTTAGACTCCTTGAGACATCTGCAGATGATCTAGATACATCCCAGCAATACAAATCAGCTTTCTTAATGCCCTGTTTTTCATTTGATTATGTTGTACATCCAGGGTTGGAGTCAAGCAATACACTACAGAAATAATTATGATTGCATTTGATTTTAATTCAGTTTAATCCCCTTTAATACAAATATGTCAATGCTCTGCGTACTTGGCTGATAAAAATAGAATTATAAGAGCCCTCAGTTAATGTATCATCATCTGCGGGAATTAGCATTGAAGTTATAAGGGTATTTCACTTCACAGCATGACCTCCTGTTCCTTTGTAGATCACGTATCCCATTCATTAGCCAGTCCTTTCGTTCTCCACGCCTTTATAATATTACTCGATTTATATTCAGAAGCGGCCTCCAGGGAGAGAGATCAGCGCTCTGAAACGGCCCCTCCTCATCACCCAATCAAAATATTTAAAGGCCAGCAAAGAGATTTTTAATGCTCATAGTAGACACCCATTTAAAGTGGATTGCTTTGGTTTAATATGACTTTAACAGGCTGGCGGTCATATGTGAAGAATGAATAAGCTAATCTGGGAGAAGAGGAGGTACAATGAAATATAAAAAGACTGCATATGAAGGCAGGCAGATGACAGGTGGAGTGAGGCATTATGAGATATCAGAATGAAAGAGGACAAGACGACTGAATCAAGACACCGTCGTGTGTATTGTTTGAATCTGTTTACCGTGACTGAAAGCACAGGTTGTGTCCCAGCGCAGGGGGTCCGGAGCTGTCGGAGGGCCCACAACGATCTTTTGGGGGATAGATCGCTGTGACCGAGGGGGGCCCGATGAAATATACCGTACGGGGGGCCCAGAACACAAGCGGTGCGAGTAACAACGTGAAGCCGAATACATCGGACACAAACACAGCAGTCTATCTGAACAGTCCACGTTCTGTGTTTATTCGAGGGAATATTGCATTTTCAATGAAATAAGCTACAGAATCGTGTTGCATTTCACTTAATCGCTTTTAGCTGTATTTAGACATTCTTTGCATCACAAACATGCCAAAACCAAATATCCATTTCCACCATCCTTCATTTTAATCAAATGCAACTTTCAAATTTCACAAACGACAGACATCCGGACTGATGTGTTTCAGAGCATCAGCAAGCCGTGTGATTTATAGAAACAAATGTACTGTAAGTGTTGTGTTTGATCTGACACATGCTTGTACTGGTTTGTCCACTTCACAATTACCTGAACGACTGAATACATCTTACTAAGAACGGGAATAAACGACATAAAAACAACCTCGGTCGTCAGACAGTTCAGCTCATTACAGCACTTTACATGGCCTTGATTAATATCTTGCATTTGCCTTGATTGATTTTATTGTCGAGGCCTTTTCAAAAGATTTAATGCTTTAGTGCCTTGTAATTATGCTATTTTAAAAAATGTAATTAGTACATATGACCTCTCTGTGAACCACAGATTGATTTAACAATAATCAGTGTTGTCATAATAATCATACATTTCACAGTAATCGGCTCAGGCAGTTATACACGTCAATAATGCAATACTAGCAAAGCTAAAGACAAGTGCCACAGAGATTCAGTTTTCAGTCTTAATATACTATATACTGGTACAACACAACAAACGTCTGTATTCCATAAAGCATGTCGCATCGCTTCCGGTTCAGGTCTTTTGTATGTGTTTAATGTAGAGCCATTTTATTTAAGATGCCTTTAAAGGAGCTAGCAAAAACATAACTGATGTCCATTTCTCACTAACATTTAGATATTTAAATAGAATAAAATGCTAGGTTAGCTCATAGATATCACCGTCAGTTTGTGCTGCTGTTAACACTTTCTCCGCCAAGCGAGATCCCGTTTACCTGTTTGTTCACGTGACGCTCCGCATATATTGCCATCTTTGCGGCGAATGTATACTGTTACACGACACAAACGGTACGCTATTCAAATGTTCTGTATGTATGGAACATGTGCAGTTACTGTGCAAATACTGTGCAAATAATGCAATGTGCTCGACTTGACCCTCCATTTCCACAGTGACGAATGAATTAATTACTTCAGTTATTGGATCAGACTTGTTTTTAAGTGAAGCGGCCGTAGAAACTGCAGAGTTCATCACTGCTTTGAGATCAAGTTAATCAAATTACTAACCACAGGCAGAGAGTTGCAATTTCATTTGATTTATTAAAACTAACCCTACCTTATACCCTATAGCCATGTTCATTTATGTGATTTTTACCCTCGTCACAGTTTTCTGACACAATTCAGTTTAAAGTTTGGCAAAAACTGTAAACATAAAATCTTATCGTTCTATGAACCGACTTATTATTAGAAGAATCAAAAGGCAAAAGCTGCACGCCACTGTTTAGGTGTAACTGGTTTTTGGGCTGTTGGGCAGAGCTCATTGGGATTGATACGCCTCCGGCAGATGTCTGCTAATCATATGACTAATATAAATGAGTTGAAAAACACACTCCCTGACAAATGGTGAAAACAATTATTTGCCCATTTAACATAGGATGGCTGTGCAAAGGAGCTCATTTAAGGGCAAGAATGGTGACAAATAATGCCACTCAGCTACGAAACGCTACCATTGACACATTTTGAGATTACCGTCATTTATATCAGTTTAGGCACTAGAAGGAGAAAATAAATGATTAAGGAGATGTAAAAGTGCAAACTACGTGGCAGAAAAGGAGAAGGGAAGAGGCGAAGTGGTGGTTTTCAACAGCATAGATCAGAGGAAAAGGTAAAGCTCGAGGAACGGCGATGTGTTTCCTCTTACCAGCGCTATAAATAACGTCCAAAGGCCAAAGTCATTAACCTTTTAGAGCTTGGCCAGGCGGGTTACAATCAGAGGAGCAGGAGAAAGAAGGTAATAGAGATGATCTTGGAAAAACAATCACCTCTCACGTGATAGAATGAGGGGGTGAATAGAGAATGAAAATTAACAGAAGATTATTAGGCGTGAGGAGCTAAAGACAAAGGCAGGAAAGAAAAATCCAACCGAAGACAGCAAAGCCCCCCCCCCCTAATTTTCCCCAACTCCCATTCCTCGTACAACGTATATGATGTTGTTTAGAGAAGGCCGCAGATGTTGGTTCAGGGAAGGTTCACCCATTACCCAGAGCCCGCAGCCAGCCGGGGGACTAACCGCTCTGATCAGCGCGCGCACAGGCCCCAATGATTTTCACATCAAGCCACCTGATGTACAGCTCCACCATCCACCAATCACTCTCACATATCGATCCGCCCTTAAATGAGCCTTCCCTGCTTTGTACCATGAGCAATAATTAAAAAGGCAGCCATTGATTATAACTAATATTATGAGAGTTCAGGATGTACACATGCTTCATGTTTTGTACCATGCTTTTGTACTGTTTGAGGCTGAATGAGAAGGCTGGGGACAAATAAACACAATATCAGATTCCTCCAAACTTGCATCCATCCGGTTGATATTGTGATATTATGTGTGTGAGACCTTGACGCTCAAGCATCCACGACCGGTGGCGATTATTACGAAAAAGCACTGACCGTGAACTAGTGTGATTTATGTATTTAATTGATACTCCACAAGAGTTTTAGTTTAATAACAATTTCCTCTTTGTGTGGCTTCTTCTTTCCTCTGTCAGAATCTTAAAGTTAGAATATATTCCTGTATGTAGTCTAAAAATTAAAGTTACTCTAGTAAATGATACAGTTACAATGATAAATGACACAAAATCAAGATATTAAAAAACACACACAACCTTGCCAATAATTCCAGCTAACAAATATTTGTACTGCGGTTTTTCTGATTTGCATCATTTTTAATTTCTTTTGATAAGAAAAATTGTATGTCAAAATACCTTTGAAAGTATATTTTTTTTCTGTATTTACAAAGAAAATCTAAAAAAGGCATCTCTAGTAATCTTAAATGAAAAGTGCAAGGCAACACAGTGGTTAAACATAGACAGGCATGAATCAAGTGATAACGTTTACTACAATCACAGAAACGGGCGGACTTGTTGATGCCTCAGTCAAAGGTTTAGTGCGTGCGTGTGATTGTTTGTCAAGGAAACTGAGGGACCTTTAAGGGCGACACCATGAGACGAGCTATGGGACCAGAACGGATATTGATATGAGTAAATTGATATTGATATGGATTTGAATTGATATAGATCGGGGTTTGGAAGTAGTATAATAAAGAGTTCTTCAAGATAAACTGTGGTCAGACAATCAATGAGGATTGTGACAGGTTCTTCAGCTGATTTCTGTCTTATATAAGAGATGGAGAGATTATATTATATTATAATAAATTGAATGAGATTAGAGTCCTGTTCTGTGAGACTCTGAGGTCTTTAGTAGCATGCAGTTATTGTGTGCTTTAAATGTTTATTATTATTATTATTATTTTATAAACTATTAGAGGTGCCTTGACCTTTGTGATTCAGTTTCACTTTGACATTTTAACATTTAGTTAACCCATCTGACCCATGATTCTATGGAGGAAAAGTTGTACTCTGTCACAACTGTAATCATATCAGTAGTTCTCTAACTATTGACAGATTTGGACACATATGCAAAATCAGCCAAATGAGCACATGTTGTTTGTGATTCAGGGTAAAATACTGCCATCTAGTGACTCCACAAACCCCTTCGGTGTGTTTCTGTCACAGCCTCTGTCAGGTACATGCGGCACTAAATGCATGTTTGTAATTGTTAGAAATGTATTTTCAACTACATAACATGATGTGTTGTATGCTTGTTTTTCTTCCATATATTCATATTACTCTAAAACAAAACAGCATAGTAAAATCTGGTTGCAACATGTATGATGAATAATGATAATTTATGATTAATAAATGTTCTCCAGATAATTTATTAATGTCCTCATAATTGAAAAGGACAAAGGCTTTTGTCATGTTCTCTAAATTCACTGGCATCAAACATCAGACTTCTGATTCATAATTGGGTGAATGACCACTCTAATGATGGAAGCTTGCAAAATGAAGATGACTACATTTCAGGTCAAATTTAATCAAATTTGTTGCCATAAAAATTAAAAAGAGTCTCAATTAAAGCTTTTAGAGAAATGCTTACAATGTATTTGGCCCCTCTTAGCTTCCTATAACTGGATTTTAGCGGAAATGTAATCTTAATGTTCTTCTGCCATGGGAGAAGCATCATTGACTCTGCCATGAACTCTAGATTGAGGGAAAATGTTTATCGTTTCACCAACTACAGCCAGTTCAGTCGGATATGTACTGTATATAGTAATAATAATAATAAAAGTCAAGGGAAATAGTGGACAGCACTGCTGATAATGGCTCAAGTGTGAAGAATTTTAATTTCTAGATTTGGCATCTGTCATTTTGTCAAGCCAAATATCGTTTGCTTTACTAAAAGTTGGGTATAAATATAGCTTGATCCATATGCCAAATTTATTATTATGCGTAACTAAAAAGGGACCATCATTATTCTACTGATTACATTTTTATCCAGAAAAGTACAATTGCATTATTATTGACATAATTATTCTAGACACAGCTGTCCCCTAAATCATGTAAAGAAGCTGTTATCTTCTGATAATTTTAGTTTGTCCTGTGCAGCCAGTCACCACTGAACCAGATCAAGCAAATGTTGAGCAACAAAGTCCATCAGCATTTAAGCATGCAAATCTGCTCAGCATTAAGTGAGGCTTCTTTTGATTTGATTGCTCCCTTGATGTATGTTTTGCAAATTGTTTTCTGCTTGGTGATGCCAATTACCAACACCCTAAAATTGTAAACCCACCCCCCCAATCCCCCCTTCTCCTGGAGACGATAGTTTGCTGCCGCCTCAGGCTACACTTTAATACATTAGTCATTATGTTGAGGTTGCGTCACGTGTAGGGCCTCATTACTTGCTGAATGGCCCCTTTCCCGTGTCCCTATAGCATGTTTTCCCTCAAAGATTGTCAACTTTTCCTCTCTATCAGATTACTTTTATTAACATTGCTCGGACAAAACAAATACTGCATTGCATATTTGTGTGTCGCAATGTTTTGTTTGATCATATTATTAAACTTCTACATTCTTCAGTTCTTATTGAAATATTAACCCTTTGACCATGAAGGTTTTTTACACTGGAGTCGAAGTAAGATATTGCTGCAAATAAACTGTAAAGCTGCTGTTAAATTCAGATTAGCTTGGAAAATGCCCTGTCAGCCTGCAGAAGTAGTACAAGAAGTACATGATGCTGCGCAAAAAAAAAAAAAAATCCATGCGTTTTCTCAGGCACATACACACTTTAAACAAATGCGTATACTTAGACACGAACAAATAGGCTGTACTTTCCAGATATCAGCTGTTATCACCATCCGTCCCCAGGCACTATGCTAACAGCCTCCACTACAAGCCAATTTACAAGGATCTGGTCATGTTTGCATTAGCCTCTTCCTAGTGCCTGAACAAAGTGGGGCTACGCCGCAGAATAGAAGTGAGAAAATATATGAATAATTCAGTCTACCTCCTAGCCATTAGCAGGTTTCCCTTGAATAAAGTGATAATAGGTTATCATCTGTGAAATGGAAATTGCATCACAAAGACAGAGAAAATGTCTGCTGTTACACCAAAGAAAATTAATTTCACAGCACATCTGCTCCACAAAGCCTGACCTGCGAATGCAAAGTAAGATAAAATGTACTGCCTCAATAATTAGATTAGCATTCCTGCTTGCAGGCGGGAATCTTCAGTCCTACCGTTCCTTTTCCCAAATACCTCAGTTTGCAATAATGAAACGACTGAACTAATTATGCAAAGTTGAAAACGTATTGTATTACCTTATTATATTAAGCAAATGATGCATGGATCATACACAATGTGTTTGCTTGAGCAATAATAGCTTGGCTCCTCGCAAACATAAGGCAATAATCACTAACCATGGCATTTAGCTTTAAATTGCCTTACAGTCCTTGAAGAAGCAACTTTCATGGGGTAGAAATTTATTTGTAAGCTTCTGAAAGTATGTCTTTCTCTCCAGGAGAGAGGTAAAACTATTACATTTAGAATGTATCCTTGTCATTTTTCCCCCATTTCAGTTTAAAATTATACAAAAAAAAAAGAATTTAATTGATTCCCAAAGTTGCCTGGTAGCCATGATTTATTTCTCTTGGTTGCTTACGCTTGGACAGCTGAAAAGATAAGTGATTGTGAGCTGCTAATCTAAAATAGAGACCGATAGTCCCTTGGGGTCGTAACCATGACATGATCCTAAATGGACTGAAGCCGCCACCAGTTTGGTCCTGATTGTCAAATTCGACCCGTATTCCTGGTTTTGTTCCTTTTTGGTATCTGTGTTCACATGTCCTGTTTAATATCATTCCTCTTAGTTTCCACAGTTACTGATTATGTTACCATGGTTACTGATTGTGCACACCTGTTTCTTGTTTAGCCCCTCATTATACAGTGGGTACGGAAAGTATTCAGACCCCCTTACATTTTTCACTCTTTGTTATATTGCAGCCATTTGCTAAAATCATTTAAGTTCATTTTTTTTCCTCATTAATGTACACACAGCACCCCATATTGACAGAAAAACACAGAATTGTTGACATTTTTGCAGATTTATTAAAAAAGAAAAACTGAAATATCACATGGTCCTAAGTATTCAGACCCTTTGCTCAGTATTTAGTAGGAGCACCCTTTTGATCTAATACAGCCATGAGTCTTTTTGGGAAAGATGCAACAAGTTTTTCACACCTGGATTTGGGGATCCTCTGCCATTCCTCCTTGCAGATCCTCTCCAGTTCTGTCAGGTTGGATGGTAAACGTTGGTGGACAGCCATTTTTAGGTTGAGATGCTCAATTGGGTTTAAGTCAGGGCTCTGGCTGGGCCATTCAAGAACAGTCACGGAGTTGTTGTGAAGCCACTCCTTCGTTACTTTTAGCTGTGTGCTTAGGGTCATTGTCTTGTTGGAAGGTAAACCTTCGGCCCAGTCTGAGGTCCTGAGCACTCTGGAGAAGGTTTTCGTCCAGGATATCCCTGTACTTGGCCGCATTCATCTTTCCCTCGATTGCAACCAGTCGTCCTGTTCCTGAAAAACACCCCCACAGCATGATGCTGCCACCACCATGCTTCACTGTTGGGACTGTATTGGACAGGTGACGAGCAGTGCCTGGTTTTCTCCACACATACCGCTTAGAATTAAGGCCAAAAAGTTCTATCTTGGTCTCATCAGACCAGAGAAACTTATTTCTCACCATCCTGGAGTCCTTCAGGCGGGCTTTCATGTGTCTTGCACTGAGGAGAGGCTTCCGTCGGGCCGCTCTGCCATAAAGCCCCGACTGGTGGAGGGCTGCAGTGATGGTTGACTTTCTACAACTTTCTCCCATCTCCCGACTGCATCTCTGGAGCTCAGCCACAGTGATCTTTGGGTTCGTCTTTACCTCTCTCACCAAGGCTCTTCTCCCCCGATAGCTCAGTTTGGCCGGATGGCCAGCTCTAGGAAGGGTTCTGGTCGACCCAAACCTCTTCCATTTAACGATTATGGAGGCCACTGTGCTCTTAGGAACCTTAAGTGCAGCAGAAATGTTTTTTGTAACCTTGGCCAGATCTGTGCCTTGCCACAATTCTGTCTCTGAGCTCTTCAGGCAGTTCCTTTGACCTCATGATTCTCATTTGCTCTGACATGCACTGTGAGCTGTAAGGTCTTATATAGACAGGTGTGTGGCTTTCCTAATCAAGTCCAATCAGTATAATCAAACACAGCTGGACTCAAATGAAGGTGTAGAACCATCTCAAGGGTGATCAGAAGAAATGGACAGCACCTGAGTTAAATATATGAGTGTCACAGCAAACGGTCTGAATACTTAGGACCATGTGATATTTCAGTTTTTCTTTTTTAATAAATCTTTTTTAAATAAATTTTAATAAATGATTTTAGCAAATGGCTGCAATATAACAAAGAGTGAAAAATTTAAGGGGGTCTGAATACTTTCCGTACCCACTGTACCTTTGTATATGGCCCTTCATTTCCTTAGTCATTTGTTCGAACTTGTCTTTATGCTCCTATGTTAAGCTGTTGCATGTGGTGTTTATTATGTTGGCTTGACACATAAAAATGAAATGTGTTGTAATGTCTTACTGATGACAAAACAGAATATCTTGCTCACTGAAGCTTTTATTCAGGATTACAGTGAATGGCTTCGATAAAAACAATAACAAAAGCAACGTTCTCTATGTGCTTTTTGCTGTATCAGATAACTAAACGCATTTACACCATGAATGCCGAAGCAAAGGAAAGAACTGCAAATCTATCACTATCTATCTAATTTTTCAAAAAACTATCACAACTATGGCTGTGACTGTGGCGCTACAGTATAAATACTCAGTACATATCAAACAATCTGTAACAGACAATGCAATAGAGACACATGGTAAAAACACTGTTACTCACACTTGTGTGTTGCAACATTACTGCCAGATCCAATGTAGTTGTCACTGCATCATCTTTTATTTTCAGTCTCTCTGAAAAGCCTGCATCGAACTGTGTTTTGTTTAAAAACTAATCCACAGTAAAATGAAGCAAACAAACAAACAAACAAACAAACAGTGTTTTACTGACACAATCTGACTGGAACTCCGTTAAAAAGAAAGTTCATCCATGCTTCCTTAATGTTAGGAACACAAGGATGATAATGCAAAGACTGCAAAGACTGAATTTGTGGCTTATTTACATGATTAGCTCCCCTGAAGGAATGTTGCGAGCCACCGAGCGTATTCGTCTTTCTCCTCATTGCCCTCTGTTAAGTCCAGTGCACAAGGCACTTTAGACAACAGCAGTCGTGCCTCAGATTGAGCATCAATGATTCTCAAATCAGTCTGCTTTGTACAGATGAAAAAATCTTTCTTTGTTGTCTCACCGCTCCTGAAACGTCCAGGAATATCATCCCCTTATGCTCCTCATATATTACTGTTCTCATCTCTCTGGCAGCCTGTATAACTCTCTGTCAATCAAAGAAGTTGATAAACTTCATTATCAGGATTTGTGGATATTGCTGCAGGTTTTTGTCAGGAGTTTGCAGATTCTGTGTGCAGTTTTAATGACTAGTGTGCTTGGAAACATAGATGATCCAAGCATATCAGTCAGCCACTTTTCCAAAAAGTTTGCCGTATCCTCCCCTTCCACTTTTTCAGGCAAGTTGACTAAGTGAAAATTGCATGCACTGTTTTTTGGAACTTCTTAAAATGATCCACAGCTTCAGTAATTCAGTGCTCAGTTACTGAAAGTCTGTCACCAAATTTCTCATGTCAGCAAGAGCCTTTATCTGCTCATTTTCATCCTTATTGTTGACAATGTCGTTGACAGATCCCATTGGCTTAGCACTAGCTTTGCTGCCGCCTGGAGTGTCCTCAATCTTATTCAGATTCTTCTTCGTAGTCTTACAATTTGCCATGGCGAAACTATAGTCATTGTGACCATGGGTGGAAACAAAGGCTACTTAGTCATCTAAATGTCTTTTACAAGGTATATAATTATGATATAATTTGATGTAGTACTGCCAAAATTTTAGGAGTACTTCATACTGAAATGCAATTTAATAGATTGTCACTGAAATTACACTTGATGCCTACACTGAATCTGTCGGAGGCAATATTTGCAAATTTGAAATGCAGAGCGAACTCATCCAACAAGTCAAACACTGAAAACTTTCAAGAAGTGACACGCACACAGACAATGGGGTGCAGCAACACAGAAATATCATGGTCTGCTTTGGGAATGTGAGAAACGTCTCAGGTTATGTTACCCAGTTCCTTGAGAAGGGTACAAGATGCTGTGTCATGGTGTTAACGCTATAGGAACGTCTCCAGTGTGACCGATCTCTGAAGCACGTGTAAAAACACACCAATAATATTGGCACCTGCATCGTGGAATCTCCAGATTCTAATTGTCTGAAGGAAGTTCCCTTCTCAATACATAACCTGAGACATTCCCTTTCAAGCGTGCGATCAGCACTAGTTATGAGGCATACTCATCGTATTCCATAGATCACAGACAGCAGAACTCATCTTGTTTGTTTTCCCTGGGTTTTAAAGTATTTTAATTGTGAAATTAAGCAGTCATTTTTAATTTTATATAAGGAGTATGGTTAGGTTTGGGGGTAGGTTTTGTAGCTATAATTACCATACAGCATGCCTGTATTTGATTCTATATTTTATTGTATGTTTCATGAATAGCTGTTATGTTCATAAGATTCAAGATTTATATACTTAAAGATAAGATTTGACAGGAATATATTTTAGCCCTACAAACATTTTATACCTAAAATTAAATTAAATGTATTTGAAAAGATCGTTTCACTCAATGGCACGTTTTTTACACACATTTTTCTTTGCCAGAGGCGGACTAAAACAGACCCTTTTCCCGTGGTATGATGCTAGAGAAATGAAAGTAACACTTGTTTCAGTTACTCAGATGAGCAGTCTGATATATAGCATTGCCATGGATGATAGTGATTACATAAATATCTGTTTGATGAATGCCACTATTGACCATTCAGAATTAAGTATTCCAGACAGTCGTGTAATAATTACACAATATCACACAAACAATATCAGCACAGCTAAAACAGATATCCTAACCATGCAACTTTGGAATGGAATAAGGGTGAATAAATGGTTACAGAATTTATTTATTTATTTGGTAACATTATAATAAAATTCAGTTATAAGTCATTTATAAATTATTAGTTAATGATGAACTAATCATTTACAAAACATGACTATACATTCATAAATGGTTAATAAGTTATATGTTAACATTTTATGAATGTTTTATTAATTCAGTTATAAGTCATTTATAAATGATTAGTTAATGATGAGCGAAACATTACAAAACATTACTATACATTCATAAACAATTAATAAGTGGTATGCTAATGATTTACAAATGTGTAAATCATGAAATAAATCAAACAGATCATTAGTAGATGGTTTATAAATTATTAGTTTATACATTATTTATCACTTATAAATCACTGAAGTATTTGTCAAAATTCAATAAACAGTTGTTAATCATGAACAAATGATGAACAAACCATTAGTAAATGCTCAGTATATGATTTATTGATGAAGTTGTAAGCTGGTCTGTGTTCAAAAGCACAAACATGCAGGTATGCTAAAACACTATTTTTAAGAAGAGTAATTTATTTGTTTTGAAGTGGATAAACATTTATAAACGCCTTACAGTCAGGGGATTTCAGTGGATTATATTAAGTCCTTTCACTCATCAGCACAGACTTGTGTTCTGTGTGGAGTGTGTGGATCTAGTGATAAAGTGAACCTCTGAACCAGTTTTACCTTCCACTGAAGCTCACATCAGGTGCACAGAGTTAAACACTCCATGTGTGTCAGAGAAGACACCCTCTGCAGTACACACTACAAAGTGTTCAACACCTGTTCAACACCTATATCAACTAATAATTTATAAACCATCTACTAATGATCTGTTGATTTATTTCATGATTTACACATTTTTAAAGATAATTTACAACACATTTGTTAATCGTTAGCATACCACTTATTAATCATTTTTGAACGTATAGTCATGTTTTGTTGATGATTTGTTCATCATTAACTAATAATTAATAAATGACTTATAACTGAATTAATAAAACATTCATAAAATGTTAACATATAACTTATTAACCATTTATGAATGTATAGTCATGTTTTGTAAATGATTAGTTCATCATTAACTAATAATTTATAAATGACTTATAACTGAACGTTATTATAAAGTGTTACCATTTATTTATTTATTTTTTCTTCAGTGAAATGAACATGCTTAGGGAATAGGGTGTCACGCTGTGGCTGTAATGAGCGTACGAAGATGAAGGAGGTACAAAAATAAACAAAAACGTGTCTTTAAAAAATCCACAAAGGTAACAAAGAACACACAGGAATAAGTTTAGCACAAACACACTAACATAAATGAGACCAAACACTGAAAAAAGGGAACTGAAGGGCTAACACACATGGAGATTAATCAAAGGAACTAAATGAAAAGCAGGAGAAAGTAATCAGTAACTATGGAACAAAATGGCAAACACTGAGAAACTAGGCCAACTAACAATGACAGGGAACACATGGAAACAGGAACAGACCAAATCCAAACTAAAACACAAATATAAGGAGAGACCAGGGTGGTGATGACAGTGGGAGGAGCCAGGGAGGAACTCCGAGAACAGCCAGGACAAAGGCCTACAGCGGAGACGAGGAAGGGAGGAGCCATGGCAGAGGCAGAGCCGCAGCGTCAAGCGTCCGAGGTGGTGCCAGAGGACTGAGGACCAAGGCAGAGCTGGAGGGAAGGCAGAGCCCGATGGAGCCGAAGTGGTGGAGGGATGAAGCGCACATCAATGAGTAATTTGTTGGTTGTGTCAAAAACATGGTTAAAAATTGGTGAGTCAGTCTTTATTCATTTCAGTCCCAAGCTATGCAACTTTCTTCCTGACAACCTATGAGCAATCCACTCAATATATACATTTAAAAAGTATCTCAAAACACATTCATTCACTGGGGCCTTTCCTTGATTTATTTTATTGTTGTATTATTTTTTTAATCTTATTTTTATTATGTGATTTTAGTCGTTTTACTATCTTATTTCTATAAGTGTATGTATGTTTTTTTTCCTGTGTATAAATGAATAAATAAAGCTTTACTTGCCTTCCTGGTCAGACTCTGTTGGCCTCTGGCTCTGGGTGAAGTTGGCTTCAGGCGAGGGCTCTGGTGTTGGCATCGCACAGGTGTGTGCTCTGCGTCTGCGGTGGGCTCAGGCTCTTGATCCATAGGCGGTGTGGCTGCTGCGCTCTTGCTGTGCCCTGGGTCCGTGCTCTATTGTTGTCATATGGACTCCATTTCCCACAAATCCCCATCTACGAACCAATCACACACTCACACTTGTTTCCCATCAGTGACACTTTATAAGCTGCACTCAAACACACGCTCATCGCTGAGTATTTTTTAGCCTTTGTTTTACCTTGTCTCCTTGTTTCCTTGTCCTTGTCCAGCCTTGCCTGTGTTTTGATTTTTTTCCTTGTTGATGATTGTTTGCTGCCTGCCTTGACCATAGCCTCTGTTTGGATTACTCTTTTGCCTTGCCTTTCCTGTATCTGTTTGCTGGTGTATGACCTACTGCCTGTACGACTACGCTCTCCTGTAATTAAAGCCTGCATGTGGATCTCCAACTCCATTGCCCCGTCCCGTACATTACAGCCAAACTAAAACACAGACTTAAAAAAGACACACATGACATAGGAAGCAGTGAACACTGCATAGGGACCCTGTCAAACGGAGCATAGCATGGCGCTCTCTCTTAACGAGCTGCAGATCTGAATTTGGTCTGTTACTGAGACGGGGAGAAGGGGGTGGGGTTTTGATTTCATGTCAGCTTCATACCTCTACCACTGTTATTATTTATTATTTATTTGTTCCATAATGTGCAAAACGCTTTCTCATAATGTTTCAGATAAATCTAAATGATAAATCTCGTCTTGTCCTCTATAAACCATAGTGGGAATTGTATGGTGTCCAGTCTTCTTATCACTCTCACACTTCAGGATATCCGAGAATTAGATTTTTGAAAAAACAAATGTTACCCTATTTGTTAGCACAATCAATAGGCACATCTCCATC
Source organism: Megalobrama amblycephala (assembly GCF_018812025.1). Taxonomy (NCBI): domain Eukaryota; kingdom Metazoa; phylum Chordata; class Actinopteri; order Cypriniformes; family Xenocyprididae; genus Megalobrama; species Megalobrama amblycephala. The sequence continues at coordinate 84,819 of NC_063056.1, forward strand.
GCATTCCCAAACATGCCATTTATCAAAACAACCTGTCTGTGTCAGTTTTATCATGTTATTATTTCTTTCTAATAATATTGTCAACAGAATCAAAATGTCTGTTTGAGCATAATGAATCAGTATTGGGTCTTTATGTCACTAGAGATGGGTTAAGTTGGATAAGAAGTGGGCTCTTGAATTGTGTGTCAACAGGAGACTTTGAGACTTGAAAGTAATAAATCCTAAATCAGTTCTATCCCTTACATTCATAGATAAGGCAGCCCAGAATCAAACTCATTTAAATTTCTGCACACAGGGTCGTGTTTTCAGAGCTAACACAGAGAACGCAGCCATGCCGATGTGAAGACATGGTCAATTGAACACCTCAGCAGTGAAGGCTACTATTTGTCAATTATTATTTGAATAAATGCATATTTTATGTGGTTTCTGCAGACCATCTAAACTAAAATTGAACTAAAATTTTAGTTGACTGTTAGATGGAAGTGTCGGACAAACGAAATTTATATATTTTGCATTGCACAGTCATTCGTTCATATGCCGTTATGTGTGACAATGTCAGCACTTGATCTGACAGGCTATTCATCACTCCGCTAAGTCGCAGCATTGCATTCTGCCTGCTATTATGACAGCCACATTATTCATCAGGATTAGGGCCAACCACACAGGCCCCTGTGCGTCTGCACCAGTTCCAGTTCTTTATCGATCTCTGTTCTCTCCATTACCAAAAAGAGGGGCTATCTGCATGACAGCGAGCACACTGTGCATGTTGATGATGCTCTTGCCCGCTGCACAATTTGTTTTTTATAGAGGAGAAGGTGAGGAGAGAGATAAAGAGGCACTGTACTGACTCTCCAGAGAGAGCCATATAATGGAGTGCTGGATGACTTAAATACGCAGAGTAGAAGGGCCTTCACCGGAGAAGAGTGATGCCGCTTCTCTTTAAACAGTTTAAGTTATCTTGGACTTTCTATGTTTTGATAAGGGATGAATGAGGTTTTCGGGGCACAGCTTGATTCAGATGTTATGTAAATACCCAGATAGCTCCAAAAACAACTTAGTATGATCTAAATCAACTTGTATGCGTACTTGTTTTTCTTAAGAAATCCTGCTCTCTGAGAAGTGCTAGAAGATAAACGGAGGCAAGAGTATCAACGCGCTTCCGGCGAATCAAATGCTTCACAAATAAAGAAAATTAATGAAAGCTGGATGTTAATTAACACCATGATATGTGTAAACATGCATATACGTTACAATAGTGTAATGCATGGATTATGCTACTTATATCACGGTCACTTGCCAGCATTGACAAGTTAAAGTTGTCATTTATGTTTGCAGCTCACAATTTGACTAGAGGCTAAAGAAATGGTTATTTTTGTTAGTTATTTGGGCTGTGGGTGGTTAGATCTCACATTCTGTGTGCTTTAAATCAGACACAGAGGTCACGTTCACACAGCAGCAGAATACGGCTGTCAGTGCTGTATTTGAGTCCTGATGACTTTCTATTCGCACTGTTTTAATCCCTCATTTCTTTGATCAAACGTCTCATTTCACCTTCTTTGAAACTGTATCAAATACCCTTTTTCAAAAAAAGAAACATTTTAGTGAGCGTTACTATTCAAAATTAATCATAAAAATAACATATTTGCTCAGCTAGGTGGCAGGTGCATCTTAGGGCTAGCTAGCATGTTAGCTTAGCACACCATCAATACACGACACTTTATGAGAATAAAACCATGTTTTTGCTCCAAACTTATTTTATATCACAAGTCGAGTGTTCTGTGATCTGATGTGGCTTCGGATAAAAAAAATCAGACAGAAAACATTATTTTACAGTATTCTGCACAATGATAAAAGCTATGTCAATTAGCATTGCATTATGAATATAATCTATTTTGAAAATACCCAACATGGCACGAATAACTCAAATAAACCATATATCATCACAATTGTGTTTATTGTCTTCAAAAGTGTCTATCTGCATGTTATAGATCTCTGGAAGCCTTTGTTTGATTTCCTGGAATGTCACATGGTATGCCTGTTCATCACGAGTGTCATTTATGGACAAAACCTGCATAGAGCGCCCTCAGGCTGCCAGTATGAACTGAAAACACAGTTCATCAGAGTATCCGGTGCTCATAATGATTACATCGGCACATTTTGAACAATTTAATAAATATTACTCCTTTGTATAGAAATTTGACATAAACAAATATTGATCAATCCATCAATATTTCTCCAAATTTGCATGCTTTTGAACTAAAAGCCCAGAGGGATGTTGTTTTGTCAGTAGTTTTCATGACTATCAGGAGGGTTTTTTTTTTTTTTTTTTTTCTCAATGAATGTGGCTGACACTCATATTTCAGTCAGAAGGTATCAATTCCGTTATTCATATTCATAACACCTGACACATATTAACAAATTACAGTCACTATAAGATTTTAAGAGTAAAACAGAGGTGAAAAATTGAAGCCTGAGTCTTATATGTTTTTAATGATGTATAGTTCGTCAAGGTATTTACATTACACCTAACAGTAACTTTGATCTAATTTAAACAAAGAAGCTTCAGTGCGTCAGCACCGAACAGGTTTACAAGACAACTCTGCACTGCACATACATGTCTATCGCATTGTTGCATGTTTTCGTGCGTGACTTACAGCGACGGAGACATGAGCTGTGTGTCATGTAAAGGTTTTAGATCCCGTCACAACAGTTTTGTGGACTCAGGGAACTATATAAAATCTGCGGTGCTGTGTGTACACATAAAACATAAAGCACACAGGTGGACTCAAATGAAGCAATTATGTAAGAGTTTAATTCAAAGTAGCATCTTGTGTAAAAACTAATTGTACTGTTTTTGTTTGACACAATATAATTTTAGATTAAAGTACATGTCATATGCAACATCTAGCTGGCACACTTACCTGATCTCATGAGAAAATCTAAATATTTAATGAGATGGCGATGACATATTGAATCGTACAGAAACATACTATTTTTTAGGAGAAAAAAAAAGTAAGCATGAAGGCCCACTTCTAACTCCACCCCTAAAAACATTAATGAAAAACTTGAAAAATGTAGTTTTTTATTCTTTTGGTTTAACTGCTCACTAGGTTTGAGCACAGAACACAGCAGAGACACTACAGCCTCTTTCACACTATAAATCTGCTAAATTATCGCTGTGCAGAGAGAGTGGAATCAGACGACTCCAGACTCGCTCCTCCAGTAGAGTTGTGCTGAGACAGTGGTTGGTATCAATATCATTTAAGTGTGTGACACGCTGTGCAAGTGTAATAGTAGACTGGGTCAATGTATGGATCCAGCCGTCTGGAGCATGTGTGAGATTTCTCTGCCACTGGTTTGGCTCTGTGAATCCTTAAGACTGTGATCAAACAGCCAAAAGATGACTAGAGCTCATGCAAAACATTGTTTCAGGCTCACCAGACCCAGTTTCCACCGCCCCAAGTCATTAGTGAACAAAAAGAAAATCTTCACCTATCTGTAAACCGCACAGTGTTTCAATCCATCTGAACTGTTTGGATAATTCTGTTCATATGTATAATAATAAAATGTTACACCTAGAATGAAACAGAGAGAGAAAGATCTACCTTTTTTCTGAGGCACAGTATTCCTGTGATTTATTACCAGTCCGAGTGTTTTTGTCATGCCTCCAGCAGACTCTCCGCGCGCTTGTCAAACAGAAGACTGCATGCGTATTTGAAAGAATGTGTAAGGTTATAGAAAAGGAAGGAAATAAAAGTGCATGTTTGTTGCTAAATTGATATGAAGTTCAGCTTTTACATTTTCTGTGAATTAGAGACAATTTGTTCAAATTTGGAATCTGAATTCCTGTTCGAGAACTGCATTTACGTCAGTATTTGTTTTCAGTTTGGCTGAGATGAGAGGTGAAAAAACGACTCGGCGCTGCTCTTAACTGATGACAGTGAAGTAAAGAGACTCTCTGTTGATTTCTGTTAGAGTGGCTGCAAACCATGTGTAACCTCCTGAGACCCGAGAGTTTGCCTGGTGTGCATTTTATAATTGTTCTTGCTATTTGGGATATGTAGGACCTAATAAGTGTAATACCTAAAATTTGTTTTTGTACAGGAAGTAGTTTTTGCAGAAAAAGATGTCCTCATGTGAGGACAGTGGGTCTATCATAACTTTTTGAAATATTATTTGTTGTTGAGGCCAGAAGGTCCCAATTAGTCAAAATTCAAAATTTCAGCTTAATACAATAAGTAGTTCTCTCAAAAATTAATGTCCTCGTACGAGTACAGTGGGTCTATCTTACTGTATGACACACATAGACTCCATTGGTACAAAAAGTTAATTTGACACATTTTCACAGTTTATTTGAAAATGTAAACATCAGAGTGTAAAGCCTACATAAAATGTAAACAGCCTGAAACATGGCTAATAAAACAGCTAAAGTGCAAACTGTAACAGTAACAAACAGTTGAATTCAGCATAGCAGCCTTTGAACTGTGGCTTTTTTTCCTAACTAGCTGCCTCTATCTTTCCAGCCTGACTGGAATAGCCCCTATTGACCGGTGTGAAATGCTGCAAAGCAGTTTCATTCACTTTGCAAGCACAGATGCACATTGCATGTCATGCATCGCACACGGGATTTCCCAGTGCAGCCTTGTGCTCTGCAACGCATGGGGTTTTTCAAGGCCACCATCTCCAGGAAATGAGCAGCACTGGAACGGACTGAGATATGGGGGATTGGAGCGACCCGAGATTTTTTGCCTGGTGGTGGAAGGTGTCCTTTCTCATTCTCTTGTTCTGTGACATGAGCACCTTCATGAAGAACATCACACTTGCTGAGGAATACCTGAGCCACTACCATGCGAAACTCAAGAAACTTCATGATAGATTTCCTTGGGGTGCCATTTTCCTGGTTATCTCTGCGATACAGCAGCCAGCTGTTGGCAAGGGCAAGATCCATGAAATGCATCAGCATGTGAATTGTCCACTTCTTCGTCCGCACAGACATTCGGTAGTAGCTCATCATTCTATCTGGCATGTCTACACCTCCCATCTTTGAGTTGTACTCGCGCACGATGCTTGGTCTTGTCACGGTCACATACTTTTTTCCCTTCTTGGACCACCGCTGGCAAGTATCTTCTGGCTGCTCTGAGTGAACAGTGGAGAGCATCACAACTGGCTTGTTGTCGTACCACTTGACCACGCATAGTTTCCCATCTGGACAGGCCCCTGTAAACGGGATCATCTGCTCATCTATTGAGACGCATTCTGGATGAACCTGAAGGCGGCAGCCAGTAAGAATACGGTCCATAAAAGGCCTCACATTCCAGAATTTGTTGGTTTCCCTCTTATCTTCTGATACATCATAGTCAATAACTACTTTCAGATGGCTCCTAAGTTTGAAGAAGCGATCACGTGACATTGTGTTACTAATGGCGGGGATTTGTAGGGCATTGGACCAAAACATCCTTATCTGTGGATAAGGCATGCAAGACATCAAGATTGCTGCTCCAAAAAAGTGATAAATCTCATCTACCGAAGTTGAGAGAGATCTCCCACTGTTACCCAGTGACATGGCATTTGTGCAGTCAGCAATGAGTTTCATCAGGTCTGAGTCAATGTACTGCTCCACATAATCCAGTGGCTGCCAACCTGTTCGCTCATCTTTCAGTCCATCATCTCCATCCTGAAACTGGACCAAATTTGGTCTAAATGGAGCAGACCTCCAGCGTTCTCCACGTCCAGCATTCCTTGGTTCTGGTCTGGGCTCTCCATGTCTCTGATCTTCCTCATCCAGCTCATCATTCTCAATATGCTGTTCTTAACGTCCACGTCTGTGCACTTGTGCATGATTTGGCTGACTTTCATTCTCAGAGTCAGTATCTTCAGCTGCATCAGGTGGTGTGTACTCTTCACCGGAATCATCTCCTGATGAATCAGGTGGCGAAAAATCAGGATGCTTATCCATGAGGTCAACATCTTGTAAAATGACTTCGTCCACAGCAGGATCATTATCTTCCCCATCTGAGAGATCCTCCACCTCAGAGTTGTTTGCAATTGCCATGAGCAATTGTTCTGCTCTTGACAATGAAAGTTTCGCTGTAATAACGTAAAAAAAATTAGAGATCCAGCTGGGGTTTGAGTAGGCCTATCTGCCGATATCCGATATTTACTAGAATGATTTACCAGGATTCTAGCATGATTCACCTTGATAAACCATATTGTAGTATTATTTATTATGATTTACTATGATTTACTCTGCTCACACACACACAGACAAATGTTGTTGTTTTTTCAATGCTAATGCGTCTAAATCCATCTAAATATTCCCATGTTTAGCTAACCACATGGTAGAAAAAATAACGTTATATAGTCCCAATGTCCTCAAACGAGTGCTTCACATTTACTGATGTCCTAGAGTGCTACTATTACTAAAATATGTCAAATTTTAATCCCCATATGATGATAGAGACAGTATTGTACATAAATACATTTGTTTCATTCATATAATTTGAATAGATTTTTTACCTGGGTCATTTTTCTTTTGGGAACTGGGGTAGAAGTTTTTTGCTGATATTCCAGCCATTTTGTTCTCACTGACAGTGGTGTAATGTTGTGATATCACCACAAGGTGGTGTGGGCAGTGTCCCTAAATGTGGCCAACAGGTCTAAGATTTACAAAATTGACTATCATTGTGTCAAGAGGCAAAAATGTAATGTCCTCATATGAGGTCGCAGGGTCTCAGTAGGGTAAAGCAAGTTTAACGAACCCTATGTTTACAAAAGCATCAGGAGTAACTCAGGTTACTTAAACTCCAGCGCCTTGATGCTCCGCTGGCCACAATACAGTCATCTACTTTCCTGTAAACGAGAGAGACCTGACATTCAGATCCCATTACACTGTATAATCTAATAACAGTCACTGTTCTCATTCAAATTTTATTGCCTGCATTACATGTAGGATTTTAATTAAATATTGTCAATTTAAAAGCTAAATTTAATGTCCAATGTTAGTATACGGTATGTTTGTGTGTGTGACAGTACTGTTCTGTGCAGACCAGAATAATCAGTAATAAAAGAAATTGTTGGCAATTAACTATTGAAATCAAAGTGTGCCTCGTGTTGCTGGTTCTGACTGTTTGTAGCTTTGATTGTATTTTTGTGTTTGGGCCAATTCGATCTGCCCTGCTCTTTCTGTTGCTCTTGCTTCCTTTTGTTCCCTTCATGCTTTCCCTAAATCTATGAGCATCTCTGACTGTTGGGTCGAAAGCTCTGTCCCTGCTTCCAAGTAGAGGTCTGCAATCCAACAGAGTGCGGCGCGGGACAAGTTTTGTTGAGTGCAAATGCGGAAGGGAATATACTGATATGTGGAGAAAGAAATGACTCATATGGACTCCAACCAACCATAATTATCTAATAACAGCTATCCATCTATTATTATTATCTATAAAAACAGCACGCGGAAGTCTGTAACTGAAGATCTGGAGTGTTGTGTTTGTGGAAATTGGAAAAAATATCCTATTGACACTGAAACGAGACAGAATCTACCCAGACCGGGACTGAAAAACTGTGTAGACCTCTTCCTATGGGCTTGTGCTGGTGGGAACAGGAGAAAATGTGAAAGTATCAGGCGGGAGTGTGATAAAATATAACATGTTTGGCAGGAGCGGTTCAGAATCTTGAAAAGTCCATCCCGTGCAGACGATTACTTTCAAGTGCTCTGCTTCACCCAATATATAATTTTTGTTCAATTCTGTCACTCTTTACTATGGCCAAAATCACTGTTAACGCCAATTCACACTGAACCAACAGACCGGACAATAATTATAAAAGTAATGCTGTTAAAATAATAGTAGATGAAATATGTCAACTTCCTACAGGTATTTTACGACTCCCTTAGAAATACCAAATATCCTATTTAACGGGAAAAGAAGAGTACAATTACAGGACAGAAAAAGGATTCCAGTTTCAGAATAAGATACCAAAGTGTGCAATCAAACTCATTCATGAACTCAAACATGCATCATCATATTTCACTGAGACCAAACGATCAGTTCAAGAAGTGTAGCCTAGTGGTTACAAACATCTGGGCTGATTTCCAAAAAAAATTATCCATATTGATCCATATTGATCCAGGGCAACTGTCCATATAATAATAATAAAGAATTATAATAAAACATTATGTCAATGGCTAATTGGTAATTAGGAAAGCAAGACAAAATCTTGTCTCTCTGCAGGCGCACTGCACTCGCAGTCAAAAATCACAGCCAATCAGAAGAGCGTGTGGGCGGGGTCTCTCTGCAGGCGCACTGCACTCGCAGTCAAAAATCACAGCCAATCAGAAGAGCGTGTGGGCGGGGTCTCTCTGCAGGCGCACTGCACTCGCAGTCAAATGGATAAACACGATCAAATTCATAAATATTATACCATTTTAACATTATTAAAAATACATACTGAGTGACTGAAACAATTTGTGTCAGAATACACTGTTTGAATGTTCTTGTTTCCTTTAATTTATTTTCAAGATCTGAGGTGAATTATCCACTGTTGCTTTCAGTCCAGCTTTAAAGGTCACACAAAACGATATTCAAACTCACATTAGACGCTTTTAACATTAAATAAAGCACATAATCAGTATCTGAGATTATCATTGTCATAGTTTGTATGTTGTTGTTCCAGCCGCGACGTTGCAAAAATAGAAACTGTTTCTAAAACAGAATCGTTGTGTATCATCTTTGCGACTGGTCAGGACAAAAACTCTAATAAACATGGAAAAGACGCCTTTTATCACGCATCGTGTCCATTCGGTTTAGGATGAGGTGTTGCTCTTTAAAATCTAGATCTACAATTTATCAATGCGCCAGCTGCGTGTCATAAGTTTTTCTCAAATGAAGCCACATTTTAACATGATACGACTAATCCTTTCGGAATCTACTCACGACCAGATGTTCTTCTATTTTAAAAGGGCAATGAGGAAATTTGGGACAAAGAAAGTGAAAGGAAATCACGTCAAAACAATTGGTAAATGAGGAAAAGATTCATTTTTGTGTTTCATGGGGAGAAAGGTCAGATGCTACAATGAAAACGTGAGAAAAGATAAACAAGTGGTTGTGATTTGCTGCCTTTCACCGTATCTTTTAAGTGGTAATAGGATAACCCTGGACACACGGGCCGCCTATCACACTGGCCCTCACACTCGACCCCTGTGTGAGCCAGAAAACGCCTGCTTTGTTTGCTGCTATTGGCTCCTATGTGCCTTTCCGTAATGAAGTGACCTGAAATAATGGAAAGCGCTCTGCCTCACTTGGATGATTTTTGCCGGGATAAGAGCAGGGATCCTGATTCCGAGACACAGTTCATTTCATTTTTCGCCTCTGATGAGATCTCCGTTATCTGATCAAATTGAACAGCCATTACCGGCTCTAGTTGAGGCAGGCGGACTGCTCCTAACAGAAATCCTATGCACTCCACTTTGTCAGCGTTTCTGAATTCATTGTCACCAGGGGTTGAGCTGGATGATAGGAATAATCTGGCACAACCAAGATTGACAGTTCATTTCAGAAATCAATATTTACAATTTACTTCTTTCAAAGTTCATTCTGGGAGACGATTCCATATTATCCCTTTCCAAATAAGCTGATCATATCTCGACTGGGGTCTAAAATGGGTTTCCCAAAATGTGCATTTTTGGTAAAAATCAATGTCGGCGTTGTTGGCTTTAATCTGGCCTTTGATGACAGTAAATCTTTATCTTTTCAGTGGCAAGCGGCGGTAGGGTGCTGAGAACATTTCCTCCCAGAACAAAGGCCCTTGCCCTGTGCAGTCTCTGCTAGACACATGGGGCCCTAATATGGCTGGACGTGCCTTGGACGGGTCATTAATCAGACCCGGTGACAGCCGGCGCTCCTCATCCACCGGCAGACAGATGAAGAGAGAGAAACGCACGGATTATAGAGAGGCTGCCTCCTCTCCAGCCTCCGATCGCAGCCTCTGCTTGTGATTTTATTCCATCTGAAAGTCATCTGCGCAAACTGGTTTGGATATTCCTCGCTCCATGCCTCAGAATCCCATAAAAATGCGGTTGATAATCTAGAATTTGTTTTCATCGAAATCCCAATTTTAAATCAGGATACTTTGTAAAAAAAAAAAAAAAAGACTACCAATTTCTGTGTGACGCTGCAGGAAAATCCATTGTTTTGTTTTGTTTTGTTGTTTTTATTTTGGGCTATTCTGCTTTAGATACGACTTCTTTTCTGACTTTAAACATTATTTCGCTTGATCTATTTGTGTCTGTAGATTTCAAGTTTGAGTCAGAAACCTCCACTTCACTAAACTATCATATATCATTCACCTGATCTGTACAATATTTGACTCCTAAAAATATGGTGAAAATGTATTTGTTTTCTGTCTGTATTTTCAGTTCTGTATTTTATGTTTTCACTATTTTCTGATTTATGGAGTGATAAAAAGAGAAATCCAGAATCCCATCTGGAAAAAATAACTTCAACAACATCAAACAAGAGTTGTTTAAGGACAATTCTATCCAAATTCACTTTCATTGGTGTAACCTAGTTGTCATGGTGAAGTATCCAAATGAAGGAAAAGGTTTAATAAATAATGTAAAATATAATAGCAAACACAAAGAGAGTGCAGAAAGGCAGAAAACTTAAGAAACAGAACTACAGGACAAGATGGGACAAGAACACGGGGAGCACAAGAGCTTAAACACACAGACGCTAATAAGAGTAACACTGCTGAGAACAATCAATAACAGGAAACAGCAGCTGAGCTAAACTACAGAATAAAAGTCCATTGAGTAGCACAAACAGAACACCACAGTAGTCAGGTTGCTCAGTCAGGATATTTCTGATTTGAATGAAACCTGATTTGAACTAAATATTTCCACATTTACAGCCTCGTCCAAACCTGATGGTTTAAAGGGTTATTTTCACCGTCGTGTCATTTCACATCTGTAAGACCTTCATTCATCTTCAGAACACAAATTAAGATTTTTTTGATGAAATCTGAGAGGTTTCTGTCTCCTCATAGAGATCCAACACAGCTAAAGCACCCGGGTATACTTCGGCCGTCCGCATTCGTGCACCATCCGCATGACGTAATTTTCGGCCGGCCGCACACCCTGGCCGCGTGCAGGCCAAATTTCGAGACCGCGCGGACAGTCCGTGTGCAACAGCGCATGCGCAAGCAGTATAGAAGAGTCCACTAGGTGGCAATACGCACAGTATTGAGCACAGTGTTCAGCCGTCAAAGAAGAGTGTGAAAAGACCATTTTAAAAACAACACACTTGAAAAGAGAAAAACACGACAATGGACAGTGAACTTGGCGAGCGTTTGTGCGAAGAGATTAGAAAGTAACCACATTTGTACAATTGTACATGTTTAAAGAGTACAAAGACGTGTTTAGGGCGGCAAATTGATGGAGGGGGATAAGTAAAATATGGGAAAGGATGGACTTCTTTTCTTCTCCGATCATGCCCAGTGAATGTCACGTTGATGACACGACGGTGCTGCTCTCCGATGTCTGGTAGAGCATAGAAAAAAGCTGTACTGCGCATGTGACGAACGCGGTCATCCGCGCGCATCCGTGGTGTAGTATACTTTGAAAGACGCGCGGACGTGACTGCGCGCGTGACACGTCCGGGCGCGGAAAGTGAAGTATACCCGGGGCTTAACACTTCAAGGTCCAGAAAGTTAGGAATGACATCATTAAAGTCATAATCATTAAAACATAATTTATCACTTTATTTACAAAATAATATTATCCAAAGCGTGTTGATGCAACAATGCCAGCTCTCATGTGAACACAAAACGCAGGCGTCGTGATGCTCTTGTGAACGTGCGTTGCAGAACAATATTTTTTTAAGTGGTAAATTATGTTTTGTTTTGTTTCGTTTGTTTGTTTGTTGTTGTTTTTTTGTTTTTGTTTTTTTTGTTTTGTTTTTTTGCTCCAACAAAGCACTCGAGCCACTGGAGTCACATTAATGTTGTCTTTTCTACCTTTCTGGACCTTGGAGTGCTGGATCTCTATGAGGAGACAGAAACCTCTCAGATTTCATCAAAAAGATCTTAATTTGTGTTCTGAAGATGAATGAAGGTCTTACATGTGAAACGACACAAGATAATAAATGATTTCATTTTTTGGTGAACTAACCCTTTAATGAGGAAGAATTGTTGTTCTCATCTACTTTATGAGCTTATCAAATAATACAAAAGTGCCCAATTCAATGACAGAGACTAAATAAAGAACTAAAACAAACAAAAAAAGCTAAACAAACAAACAAATAAATAAATCCGTTTTAGAATAAACCTCAAACTGCTATGTTCATTAGTTTGTGTAAAATGTTTGTAAAGAAAGCTTAGAAAGCCCCACTGCTAAAGGCACTGATAATGTAAAATAAGCTCATGCTTTAAATACTATTGATTTGATTCTAGATTTCTGTTTAATTGAAGCGTGAGTCTCTGTATGCGTTTTCTACATCACATTCATCAAATCAAATAGATAAAATCATATCAAACAAGAACGGTGTGGAGCACGAGTGATTGTAATTACAGTAAGTGAAACTGATCACAGGCTTTTCCTATAGTTTACAAAAACAAGAAAATAGAAAACTTCACTGAGCAATTTTCATCTGATGTAATAATATACAGTTGTTGTTGTTTTAATTGAATGCTGATGTTCTTGCCACACTGATGAATGTTTCGCATGATCTTGAGCAACACCAGCGGCTCTGCTGGGTCTGAGATTGAAGTATATTTCTGAACACTAGGTGTCACTGACACACCGGCAGGAGCACAGGTGAGACGCGCAGAAGTGTGAATGAGCAGAATCCTGAAATAAACGAGTGATTCCTGAAGATAAACACACAGGAAGAATAGATCTTTATGAGCATTACTGAGCATGATCTCATTCATTATGTTAATATGTGAATCTCACCAACCACATGTGAAGAATAATAATAATAATAGATAAATGACTACTCTAGATAAATAATATTCATAATGATGGGCATACACTAAAAATTAATTAATGATTAAAAATAGCTTATGGAATTTAACTTACTTTAACACACACAGAACGACTATAGTAACAATCAAAAGCTAAACATATATTGATGTATTGATATTGTGTGTGTGTGTGTGTGTGTGTGTGTGTGTGTGTGTGTGTGTGTGTGTGTGTGTGTGTGTGTGTGAGAGAGAGAGAGAGAGAGCAGGAAAGCATAACAGTTATTAAATCAGCAGTTATTCAGCTTATACAGTTAAACAAAATTGATTTTTAACAGTACAATTAACACTGTTAAAAACATAAATTAAATAACATGCTTTTTCAATTCATGCTCCCAGCCAAGTGATTTTGGTGTGAGAGAAAAATTAGATTTGATGTTAATAAAATAAATAAACATAGCCTATATTTATTATAAAACAAGACAAGGATACTAAATGATTTTTATCAAAGTAATCTCACTGCACAAATGGCATTTATAGTGTGTTAAACATGGTATCGTGTGGATGGGAATATGCATATTGAAATGATATGCAAATGAGTATATGCATAGTAAAACTAGGCGTTGTGAGCTCCATATATGGATATTTCAGGGAGGAGACGGGATGGAGCTGCAGGTGCGCACAATCTTCTGCCGACTGGGTTTAATAAAGGGATTTTTGTGCAGGTTCTGAAAAAGTTTTATACATGAGGCCCCTGGAACAGATTTCTTACGGCACAATAATTCAGTTTTTTAATGAGAAAGAGCCTCAATTTCAGGTCTAAAACGTGCATACCAAATTTATAAAAACACTTAAAAAATACATTCACATTTTAAAAACCTAATTAATAATAATTTATGAATAAAGTTTTATGTGAATAAGACTGTAATCATTTCTCTCAGCAGACTTCTCTAAGTGTCCCAGTGGAGCAAATTACATAATGCCATTTTCTAATTGGGTATTGAGTAAAATGACATGATGTATGATGTACAAACAAGTCCTAAATGAAATAATAATATACTTAGTGGTGAAAAACAGATAGATGTATTTAACTCTCATGAAAGTAGAAAACAGACAATCTCAAATTGAGGAAAATTACTGGTTAGCAATCATGTTAATATCTCAGAGTGGTGAATGGAGGCGCCAGACTTTTCTCCACTTCATCAATCAATTCATATCTCATTAGTTGATTTTATTTATGATTCTCATAATGGTCCCTGTCGGCCTCTGAGTGTGGATGATGGCTCAGCTGCGCTTCAAATGAAAGAAGACATCATGTATCTTATATAAGTTCATAGCTGCTTATTATAATGGTTTTTCCCAGCACTATTGATCACTTTTAGCCCATTTCAGAGATTAATGGAGAGGCAATAATTGTAAATAGTTGTAATTGGACATGCTGGTCAAAGCGATGTCTGTGTTTCATATTGCACAATAAAGCAATACATAAAAAACAGAACATTCATAAGCATTATGTAGAACATTTGGGTTTAAATGTAAGGTTATAGTACACACTGGGGTCAGATGTTGTCAACAAATGAAGTCAACATTGTTTTAATGTTTAAAATCTTCATTCTCTTCAAGACATTGAGGTTGAGCAAAGGAAAGATATGAGTGAGGAGAATGTTATAATGTCCTCCTCTCAGGTCTTGTCATGTTGAACAGAAGTTATGCATGTTACAGAGAAAATGAAGACAGAACGTAGTTGCCAAGGTCATTCCTGTTATAGCTTTGACAACAGAACTGGATTAATAGACCGAGACAGTTTTTGCATGATTTGGACATTTGGATGATTGAGTCTCAATTTATGCAATAGTAATCAAATTACAAGACAATCAGAAGGTGTGTACCTTATATGATTAATGTGAATACCAAATGATAAATGTAGAGCATATTTCTTCATTTTACCTCTCAGATGTAAAAAAAAAAAAAAAAAGAAAAAGAAAGAAAGAATGAAAAAAAAAGTGTCAAACATTTTTCTTTACTGTTTTCTCATGTAGCATAAAAATGTGCTTTCGTTTACGTTTATTCATTTAGCAGACACTTTTTTATCCAAAGCGAACATTTGATCAGTGTTTAGAAGAGTATCGGACCGAGAGCGAAATAAGAAATAGTGAGAATTAACATCAGCAGGATACAGTTGTGTTCACAGAAAACCTTTTTGACAGATTTGTTCAGATTCAGCTGTAGGTTTTGGAAGATCACAGTAAATGTTAATGTTGAGGGAAGGGATTTTGTGCAGGTTTCTCCAGGTACGATAAAGTGGAGTCTGCGGCTGACATCAATGTCTTGAACTTGATGAAAGTTCATGTGATAACATCTAAATTATATGACAGAATAATCCTGACAACATTAGTTTACATGAACAAAAGTAATTTTTTAAGGGTTTACATTTACTTGCACTATGTGAAAACGCATTTCATCTTTTTGAAATTGACAGATGTTGTGCAGGCATCCGTAACAACTGTCTTCAAATTTATCGATTTATCAAATCATGATCATTTATCTTTTAACAAAAGTTGTTATAAAAGACATTTTAGTGAGCAGTTTTCATATAATGATTGTGTGAAACCTGTTATTTTGGTTCTAGTTGTGGTTCTTGAGCTCAGACTCGAGTCCAGTTTTTAACGGATCACACTTGTCATGGACTCGGATGGATTTTTGACTCGGACTCAAGCCTTTGGGACTCAAAAAATGTTTCCGAGTGCAACCGAGTCCAGCGGGACAGATGATGGAAATATCACTGGCCTGACTGTGTCAGTACTGCATCGTCATGAAAATATATCATTTGCACGTGTTTTTAAGTCTCGCCAGTTTAAACGTTCAACCGATTTTGAATTGTTCAAGCGCAGTAAGACGCAGAAGAGAACTGAATTGCTGCGTATTCACATGAACACAGAGGGTTATGTGGGTTATGTCTAAAAGTAAACAGTTGGGGAAATATGCAGCGTTTTATTTGTACATTTGATCACTGCATTAAATGTCTGTAGTATTTCATATAGACCTACAGAATCCCATCCGGACAGAGTCTTTGACAAAAACACTCTTTTCTTTAGCAAAATGTTGATTTTTTTTTTTTTTTATGAAACTTACCCACAGTTGATTAAAAAAGTCTGAGTAATAAAATGGATGTTTGTTTTTCTTTCTTTAATATATTGACTGTTAACATATTCATACAACAAAATATTCAGGGTCATGAAAGCTTTGTGAATATGATCAAAAATGTCTCTTTAAAAAAAAAACGCTGGCCTGGAAAAAGTTAATCAACATTTTTATTTGACACAATCTGTATACAATATTTTATGTATTTTGTATGTATATGAAAGTAGAAAAAAACTAACAATCTCCATTTGATTTATTTTATTTGCCATCAAACAACAGTGCATTCAAATTGTTAATACAACAAAGTAATTACTTGTAGAAAGGCATGTAAAAGTCAAATGAACTGAATACAACTCAAATAAAGTTGTTAATCTGTTCGGCAGAGAAGGTTAGCGGACAGGTTTCGGCTCTCTGAGGCCGCGGGGAACGAGCAGAGACGAGACTGACAGCTCAGATGATGTCATCAGCAGGAGCCCCGGCAGAAAGTGCCCGAAAACACCCAGCGGGACAAAAAACAGGATAATGGCGGCAGCCGAGCGTGACCGTCCTCTCAGAGTAAAGCCACAGAACGTGTTCACAGATGTACTCTTAAAACCTCGGGGCACGGGAGAACTTTACATGACTTTACATGGACATTATCTTAATTATTTCACAGTTATTAAGCACACTTTTTAGGCCTGGAAATAAATGAGCATTATTAAAGGGGCTTTAAAAGAAGGCTACATCCCTGACAAAATGATTTTACATACATTATTCTGTTGTTCAACTATTGTGAGTTTATCATTGTTGTCATGAACGGGTTTGTGTAATCGTCCTCGGTGCAGATTGTAATGATGTCAGGAAGCCACTATCGATCTGTCTGCATCAAGCGTCTCAGAGCAGCCGCCGAGCGAACGCAGAGTAACGTTATAACAACTTTCAATATACGCATGACCGGGCGAAGCGGAATTGCTCCGCTCATATCGAGACTTGTGTTGTGCTCGTCTCTCGTTATCAACACCCTGCTTCATACTGCAGTAATGTTCATCTGTAATACATTAGCTCATCCATGAATATGATTTCTTCCAGATTCTTGTCCACCGGCTGCAGACGTGAAGACGACACCTCCCATGATTCTGTGAAATCAAGGCGTCATCAAGCTACTCATCTGGTTTGGATAAGCGACCTCTAGTGGCGAAAAATGACATATTGTGCCTTTAACAGGTTAATGTCAGTATCAGGACTAGCAAAATAATGGCAACTTACTCTCTTCGTACAGTGGCCAAATCCGCAGGATAACGGAGGTGGGTGAACAGGTGTGTGGTTCTGCTCCCTTATGCGCTCACTGTTAATCCAGACGGGGGTGATTAACGAGTCACAGAATCCAAGAAACCTCCACACTGGCGAGCTCTAACTTTCTCTGAGTGCAGGTAGAGCGTCTCATGCTTTACGCTGCGACTGCTTGTGATTTATGACAGATGGAAACCAGCGTTAAGGTGCAATACTTGACATTCCTGTGCTTTGGAATGTCAACCAGATATTAAATGGTTTGGCTGATATGGGACCATTCTTCATCATTCAAGCACAAGGTGTTTCTCCCAAGAAGACAAAGTGCTGTTACAACTTCTTGTTGTTGCTCAGACAGTCTCTCCGGCATGAAGAACACCAGATTTCACCGCGTCTTCGCAGCTCTACAGCTGAATTTGCGCTTCTCGTAGCTTGTCAGATGCGTTGGTGCTTCGCTGGAAGAACTGAACATTGTGCTCAGAATTATATAATGTTAGCACTGCATCATCAGTACCTCAGTACCAGCAGATCTAAAATATCATTCACAAAATTCATTAAATGCCTCATGATAACCCATTCCATGCATTTAATTGTTTAGCTCCTGTTTTTTTTTTTTTTCCTTTTTTTTTTTTTCTGGCAGAATGGGAATAACAATCAATATCTTCCATAAATTTGGTACTGTTTTTAACAAAAGTTGGAACAACTGGGTCAAAACCCCGGTCAATTGATAAACACAGTCTTTCAGTACCTGCTCATTCAACCCATCAGGTCCAGGTGCCTTATTAGGCTTAATACAGGATAAAAAATATGCAATGTCATGTTCTTCCAAGGTAATATTGTCATATAAAGGAATTTCGGAACAAATCCCATTAAACTCACAACTACATTCACCAGTATCAAACCTACCAAAAAAATACATCTAATTTACCAGCAAAGGATGCATCATATGAATGAGTGGAATTCATTTTCTTTCCCTTCATTCCCATCATCACATTCATGCATTGTATTACCCTTAAAAAATGTACATTCAGTTTTGGTTTTGCACTGTAAAAAAAAATCCCAGTAAAATTTGCAGTAAAAAAACAGCAGCTGTGGTTGCCAGAACTTTACCGTAAAAAATACAGTAGCGACGTTAAAAAAAATCTGTTACATTTACGGTAAAATAACGTATTTCATTAACTGATATAATGTTAATTTACCAACCTAATGAAGTATAATACACTGACAGTCACCAATCACAGTGGTGATAAGAGTCACATGATGAATCAAAGTTCATCACAAGCAGCTTTTCCACAAGCTGAGGAGGACAACACTAACATATAGAAGCACACAGTGTCATTCACACACACACTAAACACCATCATGGTAACATGCATGACATTTTAAAAATGCAATAAACATTAATTTAACAACATTAGATGTAACATAAAACCCTAATGTACATAACTGATTAGAAAAAAATGAGAAAAACTAAGAAGAAACAGAGTTATTTCAACGAAAATATACCAAATGTGAAGTGTCACGCAGGGTATGTCAATTTACGGTTTTTACGGTTTTTCACTGTAAATTTTACAATGAATTGTTATTTTTCACTTCCAAAAACGGTATTTTACCGTAAAATTACATTAAATGTACCGTTAGATCTATTACAGTTATTCACTGTATATAGTACGGAAACTTTCTGTAAACCAATTAACAGTTTTTCACCGCAGCATTTTTACAGTCTTTTACTGTTAAAATCACGGTTATTTTTTACTCACGTTTAGCACTTATAATTTTCCCCCTGAATTCTCTCTAATTCCTTATTGCCCTTTTATACAGGATACCTTCCTCTCATTAAGGCATAATTTTAGATCTTTGGTGAATAAGTTTGTATTGTTTGGGTATATACACTGAACACAATTGCTCTCACAGAAATTTAAATAGGATGTAATGTATCAGTAATATCATAAACACTTGCATTAAAAAACAGTCCCCAGTCCATCTGTTCAAAACAGTCTCTCAATAATGCTGAATGACCTACTATTTACAAAAATAGAAATATTTATACAAAATGAATGTGATTGTACCCAGTTTTTTGGGAAATACCTAATAAGCAACTTTGTTTTCACTAATAACTCCACAACTCCACTCTTGTTTAGTCAATTGTATATTTAATTATGTTTTACTATGAAAAGAAATGTACATATGGAGAACAAGTCATTCTGAGCAAACATGCTTAGTTTCATGAATTTATGATGCTTGGGAGGCTAACAGCAAATTCCAAAATATCAGACATATCAACTGAAAGATGAAGTCTGTGATATTAATGTTGTCCACTAGAGGGAGCCACAGGATAAGGAATCTTTGAAGCCTTTTTTCTATCAGTTTCCATCCCTTTGAGTGAAAATAAATGCATAGATATTATTTATTTGTATGGTGTGTTGACAGTATAGTTTATATAATTAGTGTACACGGAAATCCGCAAAATGCTTATTGATCATTAAATGTTTATTGAACTTGTATAGACCCCAATAAAACATTGTTTTAAATTGCCAGACATGATTAAATATACATTACTCCACTAATATAGTCCACTTGAGTGAATGAAAATGAGAGAGTGAATTCGGACACTAAGTGGGTTTTACAGAGCTTGTGCTCGCTGTTCAGTAATCATTAGAAACTTAGAGAACTGGCAGCTCCTATAGTAATGAAAAGATTTATCTTGAACTGCCATAAAAAACTACCATAAACCTCAATTAAACAATTCAATAATTAAAAAGGAATTTATACCTGTATGATATTACGATGTACCCACATTGGACCAGCGGTTAGGAAGATGGATGGATGGATGATTCAGCTGCGGGCGCCATCCTCTGGTCAGGCGCGGGAATTCATTCGTCATGCCGGTGCGGTTAAATTTTGTTGGAGGTCACATTGGTGCTGAAAAGAGCTGCCATTTCTGTTTCATATGAGAAACATCAAAAGGCAAACAAAATGAAAGGGTTAAAAAGGAATTTATACGAAAGTGAAACAAAAGATGGATGGATGGATGATTCATGCGGGCGCCATCCTCTGGTCAGGTGAATGCCGGTGCGGTTAAATTTTGTTGGAGGTCACATTGGTGCTGAAAAGAGCTGCCATTTCGGTTTCATATGAGAAACATGGCAAACGAAAGTGAAACAGTGCAGGTCATTTATCAGCTCTGACCAATAATGGACAGAAGCACAAGCTCAAAATAGGTTTATTTCTGCGCCGATCTCGAGCATGTGACAGCGTTACTACACAGCCCTGGGAGATCCAGTGAGAAAGAGTTTGAATTCGCCACAGAATTAATAACATCGCTGTGAGATCTAGTGGGAAACATTTAAATTCAGTGCAGAATTCCCTGCTTTAGACTACAGATATCAGATCAAATAGTGCTGACGTTGAAACCAGAAGAAACACTGTGCCACGAACAAGTTAATGCTCTCCATTCCACAAATCACTATGGATTTCTATCCTTTATGGATTTTCAACAAACATGTAACCAATCAGCATTGCGTATGACGGTCGAGGAGAGAGAGCAAGCAAGAGGGAGATTTAAAAAGAAAAAACTGCAGAAAGAGAGATGAGACAAAAGAGCTCAAAAGAATATCACTGGAATGAAGGGTTATGACCGGGCAAGATCTTTAGGATCCACGTTAATATCAGAAAAGCTTTCCAGCGCTGGAGAGAGCTAAGCGGGAAGACCTGGAAACAGACGCGGATGCTGCTCTGATTCCTCTTCACTGGGTTTTGATTGTCTGAAGCTGCTGTGCTGTTGGCGAACACTTTGTATTTACTCTTGTACTGTACGTTCATTTTTTGTGCTTCCTTGTCGTTCGTTCATCAACTGCGCTTTATTTTTGTGAAGCATTTTGTTGCGTGTGAGCTGTGATAAACAGACTTCCACTCTCCGCATTGCTGGTGTAACAGTGGCCAGATAGTGAGAGTTTTGCTGTAAAAACACTGCGCACTGACGACTGCCAGACAATGCAGTGTTTAGTGTCATTGTTAGTGCATTTGCCTCGCATGCCAGCAGTGATCGGGCCGGGGTTCGAGGCGATTCAGAGCAGGGTGGGTGTGAGTTTTGGAGGCGGAGCAATGAAGAGAGGGGTGGGTTTGTTTGGGTTGATTTCAAATATCATCAATGTCCAACAGCATTGTTCAAAATCTGCTTACCGCATCTTTAATTTCAGGGTTCATGCAAACTTTTGAGAGTGAAATTCAAGCATTTTTCAAGGACTTTTTAAAATGCTTCACACTTTTTCTTTCAAAGCTCTAAATATTTCAAAGCTCTAAATATTATCCAGATTTAATGTTATTTTTAATGTGGTGATTTGTAAAAATAAAAGGAAAACTAACACTTCTAGGCAAACACTTTAAAATAAGACATGAAATTAGCACTAGATGGCGGCAGAGGAGCACTTATTGACTCTGAATAGCTGGAAAAGTAGGAAAAGTCTCATGAAAAACAAAAACTTCTTCAAATTGTGACTAAATTACACAGAAATCACGTAAAGAGCGCTCCTTTTAATAATCACTGAAGCTGTCGGTCAGTTCAGTACGGTACATTTAATAAGAGTAGAATATTACAATTTTTCCCTATAAAAATGTTTTTGCTATTACTGTTAATAAGTTAATTTTATCTGCATCTCAATTCAAGCTCAGTGCTTTACTGTCAAATGTCCAATAGATAAACATGAAATATATTAATATTAGTAACTATTAATGCAAAACAATAGTAATATGATTAAATTAGGCCTACCTTTATGATTACCTTTAAAAAAAACAAAAAAAAAAAAAAAAACACAGATGCTCACAGATGTTAGTCTGAGCCCTGATTATGGGTATTCTCTAGTGTTAAGCGTACATCAGTTGTACACTCGTTGTTGCGGTGCATTATGGGAATGAATGAGTGCACTCAATGGGCCACTCTGGTTTTGGACCACACTACAAATGGCTGGCCCATGAAATAGTGCCGGCGATTTCGGACACAGCCATTGATTGGCTGTTAATTATATGTATCCATTGCGCATGAGTGTGAATCACGCGAGATCTGTATGATGTGGTCGGTGGCCGTCTGGACCTCATTCACTGCTGCCGTCTGCTCTCGAGTCTCCACTGCTTTCAGTGCGAGGCGTTCAGCATCTCAAGCGAGGCTGTTGTGTAATGCGAGATTCCCACACACTGCGGTGAGATCAGTCCTCACGCCCTCTGACAGCTCCAGCAGCCCCGCCTCGCTCTCACACTTCACTCCGGTGTCCGCGAGGCTTCCTTCAGCATGCTGAACTTCTGATACATCAAACACTTTCACCCGTGATGTTTGGCGACGCGACGTCGATAACAGTGAGGTGATACAGGGATCTACACCATGCAGGATGGACGAACAGGAGAAGACAGACGTCGCGTTTAAAACCACTGGATGCGCCTGGTTGGGTCCCGTCAGCGATCAGGTCGGCGTTCCTCTGGATCAGGTAACTTAAGCCGCTCAAACTTTACAACACAGTTTGATTTTGATTTGCTCTTGGCTTACGATGTAAACAATCATTAAAGTGGTCTTTGTCCAGACCAGTAACAAGTAGATAAAACTTTTGTCACATTGCAGCAGTAACTCAGACACGATATTCACTCTGAGAACTGGTTTCACGAGTTTCTGTTCCTCCAACACCAGTATCACCTTCTGGAGGGTTTCTTGAGCAACAGTCGCCTTTGTCCTGCTCACTGCGAGAACCACAAACATCATTATTATGAAGCTTTCAATAGAACTGATGATGACTTATTGAATTTCACATCATAATGCAATATCTTTCTGTAAAGCTGCTTTGAAACAATGTAGAGTATAGCTACAGCTTCTGTACAGCATTCAACTGACTTGACATTTCAGTTCAGTTTGATTTAATTCACTTATTTAGCACCATTAAAACAACAGACTGTTGACCGATGTGCCTTACAACAATAACATTAAGATACATCATATCAGATATCAAATATAAGTGTCTCTTTATAGAAGATGTTAAAAGAGACAAATAATATTTAATTGGGCAGAAATGCATCTTTAATGATCTTTAAATATTTTGGAGAATACAGATTTCTTTGCAAACTGAGGTTAAACTTTGTTTAATTATATGGAAATTAATCTAGACACTATCAAACAATCTGCCAGATTTCTCAATTTGGGAATAAATGAATGAATGAATACAAACTGAAATAAAAGAATGATAATAATATGAGAGAAAGAAGAAAATCACAAACAAACACAATAGAGAGCTAGTACTTTCGGTGCTTGGACACCTAATAAACACACAAACAAGGACATACAGCAATTAATCAAAGCTCTGGATGTTCAGGAGTATCGGTTAGTATTGGTTGTTATTATTAGTTAGTATTGGTTAGGCTGGTTCAGGCAGTATTTTTGCATTGGGTAACCAGAGACAGCGGTATCCAGTATTTAAAGGGATACTTCCACCCAAAAATGGATGTTCTCTCATCATTTACTCACCCTCAGGCCATTCCAGATGTATATGACTTTCTTTCTTCAGATGAACACAAATGAAGGCTTTTTTAAGAATAATAACCCATCTCTGTTGACGTCAGGCGTGAACTTACGCATGTGTGTGTGACAGCTGGCACAAACGATTCGTTTATTGTGTCTTGCAAAAGTGTTAATTTCTTGTCATGCTGCCGTCTAGTGTTGGGCGGTACGGCCGAACATCTGTGTCATGGTATTTTATACGAATCTGGCAGTATTTTTGTTCTTTTTTATGACTGGACCTTTAAATATGATTTATATCGGCTTATTTTACTGTCAGGAGTTCATAGAATATAAAACTTTGTAATGTCACATACAAATTTACTTTAAAAAATAGTGGTAATCAAATCAATTTATAAAAACTAACAATGTACTTAAACCTTTTAAAATGTAATCAAATTAAAATGTAATAATTCCGTTTTATTTGGTTTAAATTAAAATGTGCAAACTTGTTATTCCTTAAAATTGTTTTATAATTATTATTTTGATTATTACTTTAATAAGTAATTCTACTGTGCACTAGTAAAACATTTTTACTATAGTTAGTCTGAACTTTTATTTTGTCGGGTTGTAATGAAGACCTTTGAGATTCTGTGGGTTTTAATAAAATGTATTATTATTATTATTATTACTTGAATAAGTACAGTCTACTGTGCAATAGTGATATATTTCTGTTATAATTTCTTCAAGTTAAACCAGACTTTTATTTTGACGGCTTGTTGTGAAGACCTTTGAGATTCTGTGTAGGTGTTCACCCCATGTCGTCATTACAAAGTGTTCACGTCCTCGTATAACTCATAATTAAACTTGTAAATCGGGAATTTTCTGAGAGCTCTTGCTTGTACCACCTGATCACTTTTGGTGTTGATAATGTTGCCATAGAAACACGCAATTTGAGCTCAGAGAAGAACGTCACATGTTGTCGTCTCTAAATTATGGTAGTTATTGCATAAACGCAGCATATGATATGATGATGTTTTTATCAAAGCAAATGGTGAAATGCTGCTGAAGTGACTCTGCAGATGGAGATCATGTGCTCATGTAGTGACGCTTTCATTCATCCTCGTAGCTGGAGGGCGCCCTCGAGCAGAAAGTCTACAAGTGAGACTCATAAGTCATAAAGGCTGTTTCTCAATTCCAAGAACGCAGAGAACGAACTTGCGTTCTCGTGGAGTCCGGTCAGGTGACCTTGAAAGAACGAATGAAGGAACCCCATGGCTCCACCCTCCCAACACCATTCCAACGATTTGCACCTTCCATAAAAAACAAAACATAACATTAAGGAAAACATTTAATAATTATTGAAAAATTGCACAAAATCAAGTATGTAAACAAACATACACTGTATATTAAACAGCATATTAATCAGCTACATGTAAATCAGACAAGGCATTGCCACATACCGTTTTAAACGCTTTTGAAACTATTCTATATATTTAAAGCTGTAAACGAGACGTGAACACTTAGTTAGGATGGGGCTTTCCTCTGATGCTTCTCTTCCTACAGTAGCACCTGCCTTGTGTTTCTCCAAAAATGAGTTGAGTGAACCTGTCATGATTGTTTGTACCATTAATATAAAACTCTCCAGCATAAACAAACAGATTCTCATAATCTACACACCCAAATCACAATGCTGTCTGTCTGTGACTTCAGCTGCACTATTACAGCATAAAGAAATGCATTTATTTGATGTTTTTGTTGTCTCGTCTGTTTTTGCTTCGTCATTATGCGGTGTGGAGTGTAGATTGATGTGGAAAAGAGGAATTTAAAGCAGTTTAGCGTAAGACAAAAAATCTGAAGGGGTCTGAACACTTTGACAGGGTGCTGAAGCAGTGAAGAGACGCTAAGAGCAGCAGAAGACAAAGTGAGACCTGGACGTACTGGCCCGGTTTCACAGACGGGGCTTAGACTGACCCAGGATTAGGCCTTGGTTCAATTAGGGCATTTAAGTAGCTTTTATAAACGTGTCTTAGAAAAATATGTGCATCTTGAGACAAAACAATGACTGACATATTTTAAGGTATGCAAGTTTCTCTCAGTTAAAAAAGCTCAAACCTGCATTTTAGCCTGAGACTAGCTTAAGCCTTGTTTGTGAAACCGGAGGACTGTGTTTTAGTTCATATGATCTATTTTGTTTCTCATTCCTCAGGTGAATTTCATTGCCTGCCAGGTTTTTGGACTAGCGCTTGCATTCTGGTTTCGCCTCTTTCTCAGTCCGCAGCGTTTCACCGCTGAGGTTCGACATGCTGTCGCTGTCGTCTTTGGAGCTTCAATCGTCATGTTTTGCTTTGGCTGGTAAGTGCCTTTTCTGTTGGAAAATGTGTCATTTTATGATATGTTAATCAATGCGTTGCATTTTCACAGTTAACTTTGTTTGCACAAACACCCTAAAAATGACTGTGATGTGCTTAAGATATGTGCAGTGACCGGGAGGGGACGTGTTCGGTTCACGACATATTCATTTGTGGGAAGGTGATAATAGTAGTGGCCACAAGATAGGGGTGTAACGGTACACGTATTTGTACCGAACCGTTTCGGTACAGGGCTTTCGGTACGGTGCACGTGTGTACCGAAGCATTACATTGCAAGCAATATTCACCACCAATAACCGCAATAAGCTCTGCGTTTTGTTACTTTCGATAAGAAACAAAGTGTCATCCTTCAAATTCTGTCCATGAAATCATGAAGTTTAAACAGAAAATGCCATTTTGACGTGCTTTGATGTGGGGTGACAGATCACTGTACAGGCGCCTCAGTTCAACCGGCAGCGCGACCGCGGAGCGCAAGTGAATGTGTTCATCTCTTCCTCCTTAATACTAGTTACAGAATAAACATGAAAGAACATCTGAAGGTATGTTGCAAGATTCAGTACAACTTACTGAAACGGTCATATCTCATGTAATCGCTCATTCAGTGTTTCAACGGTGGAAAGACATCAATGAAAGCTTCCGTATTCAACAATATGTCATGATGCATTTACCTCAGAAAAGCCATTCAGTGTTCACAGCTTGTTGAAATGAACTCTTTCGCTTAATATATACACTGTATTAGCCAATATATTCATTATTTTACTTAACCTTTTAGTGATATCCTGATTAGGCTATTTAATGTATGTTTAAATAAATCTGATGTTAAAATAACAGCCACTGTGTAGAAATGATTATATTTCAACAACGAATTGGAGTAAAAACATTTAGAAGTTAATGCAAAAACTGCCTTAGGTGCAGCTTACAGGTTTGCATACAATTTGTTATTTGAGTGTTGATTATTTTATCTAAAAATAAAAAGCAATTGAATTTAGGCTAATAGTTTGGGCTTCTTTCAAGTTAGGGCTCCCTACATAGTTTATAGCATTAGCAGAGATCATTTTTTTTTATCCTTAAGAAACTTTTAGTTTTAATTTAATTTAATATATTTAAAGACAAAAACACAATTTGTTCAGTAAACCTCTGTTTAATAATAAAAAAAAGCAATTTTATGTTTAGTTTTCTCTCCACCTGCTGTACCGAAAACTGTACCGAACCGTGACTTCAAAACCGAGGTACGTACCGAACCGTGAGTTTTGTGTACCGTTACACCCCTACCACAAGATAATTTTGTCAAGGGAACAACATTTTTTCTTGTGTTTACATATATATATATATATATAAAAACAGTGCCCGGCCAATAAAAAAACTTGCTGTTTGGATTTTAAATACTTAAGAGTCTATGAATAGATCATTATTACAGTGATTATTATTTTTCTAGCATGTTATATGTGTTTGACAACAGATCTTTTAACCCTAAAAGATGGAGTGTGTAGCGCTTCATTTCTTAAACATGTTTTAAGATGTTTCATGGCCATATTCCAGGATATCAGGCTGAAACTGTGAAAGAATGGTTGTGAGGGAGCATGAAGAATCATTTTCACACAAGAATTGGCATCTCTGAGTCCAGACCTTAAAGGGGGGGGGGGATCACACACAGTTTCTGCCAATCTCATGTTAATCTAGAGTATCTATGGAGTAGTACACAATTTTACACAACTTTCACAGTTTTAATGCTGATGAATATTGGCATTGTCATCCTGGAATATGGTCATGATGTTTCTTCCTACATGGTTGTTTAAGAAGTGAAAAGCTACACACTCCATCTTTAAGGGTTAAAAGAACCGTTGTCAAACATATAACATGCTAGAAACATTAGAATCAATGTAATAATGATCTATTCACAGATTCTTAAGTATTTGCCTATTAAAATCCAAACAGTGACTTTTTTTTGGCCAGGCAGTGTATAATATCTTACGTACAGCACCTGTTTTGTAAATACTGTAAAGTTGAATGCTGTCTTTAGGCAACATTGTGCATTTCTTAAAGGGTTAGTTCACCCAAAAATGAAATTTCTGTCATTAATTACTCTCCCTCGTGTCGTTCCACACCCGTAAGACCTTTGTTCATCTTCAGAACACAAATTAAGATATTTTTGATGAAATCTGAGTAGTAAAAACATTGTTTATAGTCAACATGACTACCGTGGTTCGACTATTATCCCGTTCCCACAGGTTAATATGACGTTCCCATGAATTAATATCTTGTGGTCATGACAAAACTAAGTGAACCGAACATGTCCCCTCCTGGTCACTGTAGACATGAGATGGTAATACAAGAGTACCTTCACATATACCATGGATCATTCAGATCAGTATGTTTGTACATCCAGCCATCTGTATTAATTTTCCCATTTACGCTAGATAAATCACCTAGAAAAAGACAAAGATTTAAAGCTACAAACACCAAACTCGGGTCAGACTTCAGACCGACCGCTTCATCCATTTGTCTGTCTGTCTATTTTTGATCTGAAATGTTTGTTCTCTGATCAGACGGCATGTTCTCGCTGTGACAGGTATGCTGTGCATGTCTTCATCCTGGTCTTGTCTTGTTATGGCATTATGATCACAGCCAGTGTCCACAATCTTCACAGGTGAGCAGCGTCTCCGTTTTCTGCCCAGACGTGTTTTTATCGGGGGAGAAACCACAATCCTGGACGAAAAATGAAACCACATACTGGAAATAATTATTTTCAACTCTAATATATATATATATATATATATATATATATATATATATATATATATATATATATATATATATATATATATATATATATATATATATATATATATATGTATATTGTTGGGACTAAACCACAGTCTTCCCCAATGCTTGTCCAACATAATTCAGAGTAGTGTGCTTTTGTTTTTTGCTGTTTGTTTGTTTGTTTGTTTGTTTGGATCTTGCAAAATACTTGTCTTGTAAACTAGGATAAAGAAGGTGAAAGCACTGAAGCCGTCCATCTGTGAATGACCTGTGCGGTTCAGAGTTATGCTTTAAGTGTTTCCGATCATAATTCCAGCATTATGTCTAGGGATGACCCCATCGAGTGTTTTGAGCCGCCAGTCCGATCCGATACTTGTATTTTCCTAGTTCTTGTTGCAACTTCAGGTACATTAAAGTTATTAAATGTCTACAGGGACGTACAGAGAGTTTCTCAGGAGCTCAAATGTAAAATAGGGGCATCTGTCACTACAGAGTAATTCCAATATAACAATTACTTCACTAATCACATTTATAGGTATAAAACTAACACTGCAAAACTAGCAGTTTTTTCTGAATTTACTAAAAAAATGCTTAATGAGCCATGAGATCGGCTCGAGACATCCTTATAATTATGACATTAATGAAGTCCATGAATGATGAATCGGTGGTCACAGCACTAATGGTGTAAATTAACTGATCTTTTATCAGTCTGTAGAAGTGGATCAGTTCAGAAGAGTTTTGCAGAACTGAATTCATGTGTGTTCTCATTACAGATATACTCTGATCGCTTCGCTCGGATACCTCACGCTGTGCCAAGTGAGCAGAGTCTTCATATTCGACTATGGCGTCCTGTCCACAGATTTCTCAGGGTGAGGGCATTTCAATGATGTTTTCTGTCATTTTAATCATGAACGATGCACTTTAATTCAGTGTGAGTAGCGAAGGAAAGATGGACGTTTACAGCTTTTCTTCTGTGTGAATGTTCTCACATGTTAACATGGCGCTCAAAATACACATTGCTTGGCATCTAGTGTGAAACAGCGTCATAATGCTCTGATTTCTGTCATGTGGCCACTCCCCGAGGCTTGACTTTCTTATCTACCAGTTTAGTCAGTTTTCCTTCGCTGAGGTTTTTGTACACACCCTTGGATAAACAAGAGCAGAGATAACATGCTGTCGGGCTGCCGATGCCTCCGTCACGTCTCTTTCTCCCTTTAAATGTAATCGTAACAAAGTGCCTTGTGTGGATGAGGAGGAGGCTGACGTTCAACGACAAAATAAAATGCAAACAGAAAAAAAAACGGCAGCATATGAACATAAAAGAACCAGCAGCATCTGTTTCTCTCCGCTCCACTTCTGATGAACACATGCATCAACCATCATATGATTTATTAAACTGATGTTTAAGTCACTCTTTTGTACATTTGTTTTATTGAAGTATCGCTAAAAAGTTACTGGAGCTCTGCATTAGCCGTTCCTCTGAATCACACAGAACTGAACTGAGGTCAGCTGACAAACAGTGTCACATTTAGAGGTTGAGCTATCTAACAAACAAACAAAATCAACACAGAGACTTGGCAATATTATTTATTTTTCATTATAACACAGCGGATCATACAGAAGTGTAATTCTGCACATGTGGCTGTAACAGTTTCCTCTGGAGATAAACAGCCGCAAACGAACAACACTTGTTACACACGCAGGGATGACGTTTGCACTGCCGAAATTTAAGGGCGCAGGTTTGATTTTAACGTTGCTGGGGACAGAAAACGCTGTGCTCGTCCTGCACATGTTGAGTTGTCTCGTGCCTGTGGAGCAAAAGCCAATTCACCAACAAATCACTTGTTTTAATGGTTTGTTTTCACTCACCCGTGTAGTGAATCCGTCACTGAAAGAACTGAATCAGCATCAGTCTTTCTCTTCCAAAGCTTGTGTGACTGACCTGCGCTGGACACTGTACTCGAGTGTGTACGCTGACTGAAGGAAAACGAACCGCTCTGCTAATGCAGCAGGACATTAGTCATGTTCAAACACTGTTTCTCTTAATGATAAATGTGGGGTCTTTCTTCATTAGTTTCATTTAGTTTGTCTTCTCTTATTTTCAGCCCTTTGATGATGATAACACAGAAGGTCACGACTCTCGCCTTTCAGGTGCATGACGGTGAGAAATCATTGATGCAATTTTGTTTGCTGCAAATTGTCGTGTCACTGACATCTTAGAAAAGAATTCGATTGATGATTTCAGAAAATGTGACTTATTGTCTTTCCCTTTTTTTCAGGTATGAGTCGAAAGCCAGAGGAACTTAAAGAGGATCAGAGGCGTCTGGCAGTACAGTATGAGTTTTAATCCTCAGCAGAATCCACAACATCTTACAGGGCAAAATCTCTTGTAAAATCTTGCAGATATTTGGTGCTTACTCATGCCAGCTGTCAGAAAATCCCGGACACAAAGACAGAGCCTTGAGAAATCATCAGTCTGCACTCCTCACCCCATAATGACAACAAAAAAACTATTTGTGATGAGTTTAATAATTTATTAAAGTGAAAAAAGACGACTGTTTGGCAGCGATTACAGCCTATTTGGACATGATGCAAATGAAAAAAAAAAAAAAACTTTTGCAAGCCGCTGTAACCCTTGACCTTTAGTTACCTACATTTGAACTTTATTAACAAATTAAACTTGAAATATAAATTTAAACAATATCAGCTTTGGCAATGGTTTAAAATAATAAAAACAGGAAACAAAGACAAAAATGAATGCAGATGTGAACCAAAGAGCATCCTACTTTCATTGTTGTGGAAATAACAGCTTCGCCCCACAGAAGCAGACCATGTTTATGACTGAAACAGTGATTAGTCAGTGTAAAAACAAGCTTTTTTCAGGGAACGTTCCTCTTGCTTAGATAAGTCATATATTTCTCTATTTCTGCAGCTCTAGGCCGTCACTGTTGGAGTACCTGAGCTACAATATCAACTTCCTGAGTGTGTTGGTGGGCCCCTGCTGTATCTATAAAGACTACATCGAGTTTATAAAGGGCCAGCATGTGCGGCACAGGCTGAAAAGAGTTAAAGACAGCGGCTCGCAGCAGAACGGCTGGAATAAAGTGCCCGAGCCGTCGCCTGTGGTGAGACACAGACGGATTCATCCTCATACTGCTGTAGAAATAAAGCCATTCACACACAAACAGAAGAAGAGCAGTCAGTTCATTAAGAACAGCATGAATTAGGCTTTTGTGTGTGTTCAGGGCAGGAATACTTCATCCAACAATGAAATTCTGCCATCATTAACACCATCATGCCATTAAAACTCTTGATTTCCTTTCTTCTGTGAAACAAAAACTTTTAGGGATGCACGATATATCGGCCACCATATTGGTGTCGCCCGATATACATGTTCATTTTTAATGTTATCGTTATCACCCAGATAAGAAAATTTGGCCAATATATTAAAGCTAATAATGATTATTTCCTTCAGCTGAGACGCTTCAGATGTGCACCGTGCTTCATGATGGTTTTGAAACGCTTCAAAAAGGAAAATACAGAGGGCAAGCCTGTCATATAAGATACATTAAATTATCCTGAGAACATTATAATGTGCGCTTGGGATGTGGCTTTTAATGGAGAAACTTTGTTTTTGATAAAAAAATGTTGATTTAGATTTATCGGCCAATATATCAGCTATTGGATTTCAAATATAAAGAATTATCAGTTATCAGTACAGATTGGTTATCATAGTTATGGTAACACTTTACTTGAAGGGGTGTGCATAAGACTGACATGACACCTTCATAATCTTGACATGACACGTGTCATGAATATGAAGGAGGATTTATGAATGTTTATGACAACTGTCATTAAGTGTCATTCGCTCAATTATGTCATTTTTAATGCAAAGATGACATTGTTTGAGATGTCTTTGTTACGACAACTTGACATAAACCAACACATCATAACCTGTCAGTGTCTTTGTCATGACAACTTGACATTATTTAGCTTTATGGGTTAACATTACATTAAACTGTCATGTGGTTGGTTTTGACATGAGGCCATTATAATAGTGTCATAAATATGTATCTTGAGCTCAAGTACAGTGGTACAAATTGAACTTGTCATTAAAATGTCATTAAGTGACAATACTCTGTTTTTTTTTTTTCTTAAGTTTCCTCCAACAGAAGGTCAGATTATAGACAAATTTCGTAAAAAAGATGACACTGTTATAAAATAATGGTAACACTTTATTTTAGGGTCTTTTAACTAGTTGCTTATTACTATTAGCATTCATATGGCTAAAATATTGGCTATTTATTAGTACTTATAAAGCAGATATTAATGATCTTATTCTACATTCTTAATCCTACCCAATACCTAAACCTAACAATTAACTATAATAAGCAGTAAATTAAGAGTTTATTGAGGGAAAAGTCATAGTTAATCGTTTATATATGTGTTCCCTATACTGAAGTGTTACCAAAATAATGTCATGTAATGTTAACCCATAAAGCTAAGTAGTTTAAGTTTGATAATTAATCTGCTATGTCATGTTTATGACAGGTTATGATGTATTGGTTTATGTCAAGTTGTCGTAACAACAATGTCATCTTTGCATTAAAAATGACATAATTGAGCGAATGACACTTAATGACAGTTGTCATAAACATTCATAAAACCTCCTTCATATTCATGACACGCGTCATGTCAAGATTATGAAGGTGTCATGTCAGTCTTATGCACACCCCTTCAAGTAAAGTGTTACCATAGTGATCATATTGGTGCATCCCTAAAAACTTTTGTAGTACTTTTACTACACTTTTTTTTGTCATATGTAAAGCTTGACAGTCTCATTGTATGGAAATGAGCAGCCTTTACATTCTGCTAAACTCCTTTACTATTCCAGTGAAGCAAGAAAGACTTGACTATATGATGACAGAATATTCATTGCTAGGTGTAATATTCATTCACATGTGTGCTTTGTTTAATTTGTGGCATGTTTATTTGGATCAAATAATCAATGCTTAGAAGGTTTAGGGTGATTAAGCTATTAAACTACAACATCACCAGGTTTCTCAGGAAACTTCTTGAGTGTTAATTTGTCTACTGAGATGAATTCCTGCTGTTCTTCTACAGAGGACTGTGATTAACAAGCTTCTTGTGTGCGTCTGCTGTCTGCTCTGGTTCTTCATCATCACCAAAGCGTTCCCCGTAACGTACAATGTGGACCCGCATTTCGTCAGCGAGGCCTCTTTCGTTACCAGATTGGCCTATGCTTTAATTTCCGTCCAGGCAGCCAGACCCAAGTTCTACTTTGCATGGACCCTCGGTAAGCAGACGGGCACAGAAGCCTGAGACCGTGTGATTGGCTGAAAGGAGAACGTGTTATGAAAGACATACTGATATTTCTTGTCATGCATTGTTGGCAGAAAAACGTACCTCTGTTCCAGAATATTAAAACTCACTGGCAGATGACAGGGTTCCTATAGTCCTAGAGAACAATGCCAGGGGATTTTAAATGTATGGATTTCAGGCTTTGAAAGTCATGTAAAAAAAGATGAAGCCTGTAATTTCTGCATCACTAGAATTACAAAACGAATGTCATTGGTTCAATCCAAACTCATGGCTTGTTTGGCTGGTTTGGATGTTCAAACAGAGAGTGTTTAACATATTAAGCTGGGATCAGATAAAGTACTCTTACCATCAAAACAAATGCCCTTCATCTTTAAAACATCATGGAAATGTTGTTTATCAATGGTCTGTTTCAGCTAGATGTTGTTTGTGAGTGATTGTGTAGAGCACACCTGACTCTCAAGCTTGATGACATCAGTTTGTACATTAAAGTTTAAGGATAATCATTTAAATCTGAAAAAATTGGTCTTGTGCTTACAAATCTACTACAGAACAATTGGAAAGTCGTGGAAATGTGTTAGTGTGGGTGTCCTTGCACATGATTGGGTGTCACTGAAGCACCTGTTGTTGTTGAATTCGGCCTTCAGTCAGTAAGCCGGTCACCTTCGGCGGTTTCAGAGCGAAGCCCGCCAGAACATAAACTGTTGAACAGACTGAACTGGGATGATATTTATGGAATAACTTTACCCCATGGATGTTTGGGATACTCATTTGCTTTAGAAAGTGTAATTCTGTGCAACTTCAGTAATAATATGAATTAAAAAAAACAGACGGCTACGCTTTCTTGTTTTAGTGGTTTCATAAGTTTACGTGAAGGCCAGAAAAATGCTTGGTTGCGCTTGAGCGATGTGGCTTTGTGTTGTGGGGATCCTTACACATGATCTAGAAGGACTAGCGCTGTGTAGTAAATGTATGTTTTGTTTTCGTTTGCAGCGGATGCGGTCCATAATGCAGCGGGGTTTGGAGTCAGTGGTGTGAACGAGAGGGGAGAAGTGTCCTGGGACCTCATCTCCAATGTTCACATCTGGGAAATTGAGGTTTGTTCACTTCTTTTGTATTCAGTCCTGCATTTTCTAATGCCACAGAAGGGCTGTGGATCTCATTCCATGAATTTTCTCTGTCTGCAGACGGCGACAAGTTTTAAATCATTTATTGACAACTGGAATATACAGACTGCTTTTTGGCTAAAAAGGTGAGTTTTAAATGTTATATTTATATATTAGTCAACTGATCAAGAAAATGTTATTGGAAAGTTCTGAACCAGTGCGAATAATGACCCCAAACCAGTCAAGACAAGCAAGGATTTCTCCGCTGTAAGCGTATCCGGCGGGAATGAGTGTAGCTCAGATGATGAGGAGCTGTTCAGGATTGATGCTCTGTGAACCTGTGGACCGTCAGAGCAATGCATGGCTGATGCTTTCTCTCCAATTCCTGCTTATGTGAAGCTCACCGAAATAACAACAGAAGCACTGTGTGAACATAAGCTTTTGTTACGGACTGAACTGTGATGTAATTTATTGAATAACTTTACCACATGAATGTTTGGGAGATATTTGGGGAAGCCGAGGTGAAGATGAAGCCTCCATTCTCCCGGTGTAATGTCCGAAGGGAAGAGTAGTTCAGGAGAGGAGATCCAGTGTGCCACACCTTCACACCTGACAGTAATGGCAGTGAACGGGAAACAAGAAGTCTGAGCTGAAGAAAGTGTCTCCATCCACATCCATCCATCATAAACTCACTCCACACGGCTCTGAGGGTTAATAAAGGCCTTCTGAAGAGAAGCGATGCGTTTGTGTAAAGAAATATCCATATTTAACAAGTTATGAAGTAAAATATCTAGCTTCCGTCAGACCGCCTTCTGTATTCAAATGATGAAGAAAGCGTAACTGATGTCGTAAGCTGAATAGGGAAGGTGTAGCGTAAGCGTTTTGAACTGCGAGAGTTTTCTCAGAGTTTTGAACAACTTGTCAAATATGGACTTTGCAGGTCCTGTGTCTGAGAGAGTAACGCAGCATTTTTGTGTTTTTTGTCAGTGACGGTAACGGCATTGTAACGGGAGCAAAAGTAATTAGTTTGATTAATCGTTACTGAAAAAAGCAACACGATCACATGAGAATGCGTATCAATAGTACGAGTTTGTAATCTCGTAGAATATATACGTCAAAATGAGTTTTGGCGTGCTTATGGTACGCAGTTTTTTCGCGTGCATATGATACGCACTTTATGGCGTGTATATGATACACTCTTGGGTAGGATGGGGGTTTCGTATGTATAATACGCCATAAAGTGCGTGTCATATGCACGCGAAAAACTGCGTTCCATAAGCACGCCAAAACTCAAAACTCATACTATTGATACGCATTTTCGTGTGATCGGGCTCGAAAAAAGTAATGCTGTTAGTAATGCCATTTATTTATAACGCCATTATTCCCATCGCTGCTAATAAGCAGTTAAAAATGAGAATCGTTCCTCATACTAAAGTGTG
Source organism: Megalobrama amblycephala (assembly GCF_018812025.1). NCBI lineage: Eukaryota > Metazoa > Chordata > Actinopteri > Cypriniformes > Xenocyprididae > Megalobrama > Megalobrama amblycephala. Next base: position 121,669 of record NC_063056.1, read on the forward strand.
ACCAAAACTGCTATACAGTATATAGGTATTTTTAAATTCTCATGTATATATATTAGCATATATCTGTTCATTGCCGTTTCTCACATCCTTTCATCTGTTGTGCTCCAGCATATGTTATGATCGAGCGCCGTTTCACCGCATGCCACTCACATTTGTGCTGTCGGCCATCTGGCATGGAGTGTACCCAGGATACTACTTCACATTCATCACCGCTATACCCATCACCTTAGCAGCTCGCACTGTGAGTCTCTCTCACACACACACACACACACACACACACTCCATCTCTCCTGTACAGACACTGCAGGTTTACCTGCATCACTGTTATGTCATTCACATCTAACCTGTGCTGTTGTTCTGGTTGAACTGCATTCTCTGTCACATGCTGCAGAAACACTGCAGATCTCACTCTGTCTGAAACCTAAAGCTGCTGCTTTTCCACCTCGGTTAGTCAATAATTATTTTTATATTATTTTAATATTCAAATATTTAATTCAACAATTAAATTAACTTAATATTAACTTAATATTCAGCAGTATTACTGATCTGCCTGCACTGACACTGTATGTGAGCTGAGCTGGATGATGACATCACTGTCTTCTCCAGAGCTGCTGTATAGATAAATTAACTAAAATAATAACATTATTGCAACAGAAATGAATCAACACTGAACTTTCTTAAGGTGGACAATGACACTATTCTCTTCTAGAGCCGCTGTACAGCCAAAACAAACTTTGTTGCATTATTTTCCTGTTATCACTGTAAAGCTGCTTTGACACAATCTGTATTGTAAAAAGCGCTATATAAATAAAGGCGACTTGACTTAACAGGTAGCGGTTTTTGTGTTAAAGCAACAATGGTATATATATGTGCGACCCGATCTGGCGAAATGAGTCGGAAGTCGCAACGTTCTATTTTAAGATATGGGCCGATAATGTGGAAAAACAATGAAAAAATCGATTTTTTTTTTTTTTTTTCAGCTAATTTCAAAGAACAGACTTTCAAAAATAATCTCCCAAAGTTTCGTAGTCCAGATAATTGAGTAAAGGTATTTAAATGGCTATTAAATTTGACATGGTTTTACTAAATTAGCTGTAAATGAACTTCTCAACTCCTCTCGTCACTTATGAGCATTTCCCAGTATCCCCTGAAACGTCATTATCTCTGCTCTACAAATATGGTGTTACACGTTGTATAGAACCAATCAAAAAGCTTAGAAATGTAAACACACTGACCTAAACGCTGATTTTTAACAATGGGAAGCCCCGTTTCGACTGACAGGCACGCGATCGGTCCAGCCATCCTCCTGTCAGACTAGCGCGCCTTATAAAAAAAAACTCCCAGTTGCGTGTCTCTCTTTAAAAGCCAATAAAAATTGAATCCATATAGGTAGCACAAAAATTCTTTTTGCATACAAAACCAAAGACTTTAAACTTTCATATCAAGCCTCCAACATGCTTCTGTTGTGTTGTTTTCACCCTCTAATGAGTCTGAGTAATATGCGTTTACAACAAAAATAGCACAGCAGCTAACTGAATACAAGTATGTATTTCATGTGCTCATAACTTCATGAAAAATGCACAGATCATAAAAATCGCACATCAATATTTAAAGCAGATTCTCAAGATTAAAATGAATCCAAAATCAATATAATATATTGTGTTGATCACAAGATATTACTCACGAAATGATTTAACATACTTGGCTAAAAACATGTCTCTCATCTCTCCGGGATGCAGTGTGTATCCAATATCCATGTTAGTTTTCCAACGTGGAATAACACAAAATAGATATCATTTTAAAGCTTAGAATCTCATCTTTTTAATGCATCTAACCATTTTGAAAAACTCCTAACGAGTGCTGAGAAGCACCTCTAAACCGGAGTTTACCGCCCGTTGGCGCCACCTGGCTGCGGAAAAATTTGCGGAAAACAATTTTTCAAACTATTCTTTATAATATCACCACGAAATTTAAACCAGATGCAGCTCACATATAGGAGAGCATCACCAAAAAAGTTTTTTTAGCGATCTTATTGTGTTCCTGAGTTATTCCATGTCAAATAAAAAAAGAAAAAATATTTTTAAAAAATGATATATATATTTTGTCTATTATCAGCTGTTTCTCAGCAAGAAAATGTCCAAATGTAATGTAATTTCTATTTTCTTAAAATTTAAAATGTTTTCTATCAAATGATACCTACCTTTTGACTCTCCTTGCTAGAGTTTTGGAGTTATGAGTCTTTACTTTTGTGTGTGTCGCTCAGAAAAAAAAAAAGAACTCTAAAAAAGCCTTCAGGTCTTAAAGGGTTAATTCAAATAAATACTTTAAAATAATGTGAGCTTCAGCCTGGTTTAATAGCATTTATATATATATATATAAATGTCTTTGGCCAAATTAAGCTGTAAAATAAATAGTTTATCCCTTTAAATGCAATGGATTTTGAAAGATATCAACAGAAAACGGGCAAAAAACTTTAAAAGCGATTTTCTCAGGTTTTTAATTTGAAAAAGAGGGCAGACGACCATAATTAAAATGGATATATCTTTAAAACCATTCAAGGTATGACTTTGACTAGGATATCATTTTAAAGCTTATTGTCTCATCTTTCCATTGATACCAAAATCTCAATTTTGAAATTTGGGTCACTGTGACTCATTTTGCTGGATCAGGTCACATATATATATATATATATATATATATATATATATATATAAATAATATATTTACCTTGAAATATCAGTTTCAAAATCATTCTGTACGGTGACTTATAAGGCAAAACCTTATCTGTTCTGGGAGTATGGAGGTTTAGTCAGCGGGTAAGAAACTCAAAAGGGCGGATTGCTTTACGGCAGTGTCACACCAACATATCTTTAGCATGGCAGAGGTTAAGAGACCAAAGCGAACATAAGCTGCGATACAATGGGGGAAAAACTGTTCCGTAGTGTTTCGTTGCGATATATCGTCACTTGTTAACAGCAGCTTGTTACTGGAAAAGCTGCATTATTTCAAAAAGTAGTTAGGCCCTGTTTCCACCTGCTATTACAAGTAGTCAGTGAACACGGGGTGCAAAAAGTTCCACATATGGAAGGAAAAAACACGTAACTGCACTGCATTTATACTGGAAAACTATCTTTCCTGAATGTGTCTCGGACAGAAGTGAATGACAGCTTTACTCGCTGCCCACTCCCCTAACACACACTCATTATGAGAGGTGCACCTGAACAAAAGCTTCCCCTTTCCCACATGCCTCTCCCATGAAACTGATGTAGGGTGTGGCAGAATAAGAGGAGAGTTTCTCCACAAAATCTGATTAGATGCTTTTAAGACATGTTAAAACAAGGTGTTGCCTTTCTGAAATCTGACCAGATAAATCATCAAAATAAAAAGGATTTTACACAACAATTGGATTTGCTTTGTTGTCTTCTTACCAGTTTATTTTGCCTGCAAGGGATTTTTTTTTTTTTTTTTTGAACAAAAAGTGTCTTTTTCCATTTCTCCTCACAACACACACACAGTATGAGTCACACATTGATATAAATGACTTTATTGCCCATCATTCTCAGCCACACCTGCCACTCACTCACTATTGCTTTTGTCTTGGTTTGATGTGATCAGGTGCGCAGAAACTTCCGGGAGTATTTCTCGTCTTCTCGCCAGCTCAAGATCTGCTATGATGTTGTGACCTGGGCTGCCACACAGATGACTATCTGCTACACCGTGATGCCCTTCCTTCTGCTGGCCGTCGAGCCCACCATGCAGTATTACAGGTACAGGCTCAGTTATGTGATTTGTGTAGTCACACATTTGGCATAAAGTCTGGTCCATGTTTCAGCTTGTTCTGGTCAAGAACTGACCATGAAGAAGGGAAGGTGTTATCTAGCCAACATATACAATTATTTTTTGTTTTTATGCAAGTTTTAGGGTTGGGTAAATCTAAAAATTGTACCACAATAAGACTGTGGCATACAACAAAGTTATTTGAAAAATTGTACAATAGTCCCCATAAACGATTCTACAGACGACACGAGGACATGTTTGTACACTTTGTGTTCTGCATTTCCATCAGTTGGCATAGTATTTAAAATAAATAAATGAATGCTTTGTTTATAATGAGGAGGACATTTTAAACTATGAACCTTGCATGTATTCAGGATTTTTTTAATGGTACAAAGACATCTTATATGTAAAAAACATCTAGGAAAATTTGATTTCTCATGTCATGAACTCTTTCATTTAAAGCTCCAAGATAAAACTCCTTGTTAACTTTTACATAAAATACATTTACATTTAATCATTTAGCAGGCACTTTTATCCAAAGCGACTTACAAATGAGGAGAACAACAGCAATCAAACCAACAATATGCAAGTGCTGTGAGTAGTCCCAGTTAGTCTAGCACAGTAGGTGTAGCAAGGTGGGATTTTATATTAAAAAAGACACTGTTGCTGCAGCATTCTGGATCAGTTGCAGAGGTTTGACAGTGCATGCTGGAACGCCAGCCAAGAGAGCATTACAATAGTCCAGTCTGGATAGAACAAGAGCTTGGACAAGGACTTGTGTGGAATGCTCCGATAGGAAGGGCCTGATCCTCCTAATGTTGTGTAAGGCAAATCTGCTGGACCGGGCAGATATATCAATGTGAAGTTTAACTGATCATCAGTCACAACTCCAAGGTTCCTGGCTGTCCTGGATGGAGTTATGGTTGAGGAACCGAACTGAATGGAGAACTTGTGACGAAGTGTTGGGTCGGCTGAGACCACAACCATTTCTGTCTTTGCATGGTTGAGTTGAAGGTGGTGGTCCTTCAGCCAGCAATGATTGAAATGTCTGTCAGGCAGGCTGCGATGCGAGCAGCAACCGTCGGATCATCTGGCTGGAATGAGGGGTAGAGTTGTGTGATATCGGCGTAGCAGTGATAGGAAAAACCATGTGTCTAAATGACAGATCCTAGTGATGACATGTAAATGGAGAAGCATTAAGCCCTGAGGCACCCCAGTTGTTCGATTTTGCAACCTCACCCCTCCACGACACCCTGAAGGACCTACCTGAGAGGTGAAACTTGAACCACTGGAGTGCGGTTCTTGATATGCCCTTCGACATGAGGGTTGACAGAAGGATCTGGTGGTTAACTGTGTCAAAAGCAGCAGACAGATCCAGCAAGATGAGTACTGAAGATTTGAAAGCTGCTCTTGTCAGTCTCAGAGCTTCAATAACCGAGAGCAGGGCAGTCTCCGTTGAGTGGCCACTTTTGAAACCAGACTGGTTGTTGTCCAGGAGGTTGTTCTGTGAAATAAATATAGAGACTTGGTTATGCATAGCTTGGTTAAGTGTCTTAGCGATGAATGGAAGAAGAGATGTAGTTTTCTAAAAGGCCTGGATTTAGAGTGGGTTTCTAAGCAGTGGGTTATCTGAGCCTGTTTAAATGCTGCGGGAAAGATACCAGTGTGAAGAGAGTGTTGATGATATGAGTGAGTGCAGGAAAACTGAAGAAGAAATGGCTTGAAGGAGATGAGTTTGGAGACTTCTGTCTCTGAGATTGCAGAGAAGGAGGGGAGAATGTGTGTGTTTGCTGTTAAGATGTAGTGTGAAAATGCCCATTGATGGTCGTTTTATTTATGAAGAATATGGCAAAATCAGCAGTTGTTAGGGTTGATGAAGGAGGGGGAGAAGGACTATAAAGTGTGGAAAAGGTTTTGGAAAGTGTGCAAGAGACAGAAGAATTGATCATTTTGTTGTGGTAGTATGTCATTTCAGCAGAACATCAGATAGCCAGGGGCTGGCCTGGATGAAAGCGGGCAAAAGTTGTCTAAACGAGACTTTAGAATGGAGAAGAGAGATAGTATGTAGTGAGGAGAATTGATCTGTGGAGGAGTGTGTGTGTGTGTGTGTGTGTGTGTGTGTGTGTGTGTGTGTGTGTGTGTGTGTGTGTGTGTGTGTGTGTGTGTGTGTCAGGAGCCAGGTGAAGTTAAGAGACAGGAGGAAGCAGGGCTCCGAACCAGTTCAAGGAATGAAAAAAAAACTGGAAACAAATGAAATTTTAACAGGAACATAAACAAAAACAAAACATTCTGAACAAAACCCGACAGTCTAAAGATCACGAGGTCATGAGGTTTAGTCACAAGTTCTTAGTAGAAAGTTCAATTCAAGCTCTGATATAAAAAAAACAACAATAATAATATAATTATTATTAACTGTTTTTTTTTCTAATCAAGCCATTTTCAGAATGATAATGTTACAGAAGGAACGCATGAACAGAAACGTTAAAATACTGATTCTGCTCTGAGTGAATGATGGTATGGTCAGTCAGTGGAGAGGGCTGCAGGTGTGTCAGTGTCCTCGGGTCTGATCCGGCTCTCTCTGATCCGGCTCTCTCTCATTGTCCTCGGGTCTGATCCGGCTCTCTCTCAGTGTCCTCGGGTCTGATCCGGCTCTCTCTGTGTCCTCGGGTCTGATCCGGCTCTCTCTCAGTGTCCTCGGGTCTGATCCGGCTCTCAGTGTCCTCGGGTCTGAGCCGGCTCTCTCTCAGTGTCCTCGGGTCTGATCCGGCTCTCTCTGATCCGGCTCTCTCTCAGTGTCCTCGGGTCTGATCCGGCTCTCTCTGATCTGGCTCTCTCTCAGTGTCCTTGGGTCTGATCCGGCTCTCTCTCAGTGTCCTTGGGTCTGATCTGGCTCTCTCTGAGTGTCCTCGGGTCTGATCCGGCTCTCTCTGTGTCCTCGGGTCTGATCCGGCTCTCTCTCAGTGTCCTCGGGTCTGATCCGGCTCTCTCTCAGTGTCCTCGGGTCTGATCCGGCTCTCTCTGATCCGGCTCTCTCTCAGTGTCCTCGGGTCTGATCCGGCTCTCTCTGATCCGGCTCTCTCTCATTGTCCTCGGGTCTGATCCGGCTCTCTCTCAGTGTCCTCGGGTCTGATCCGGCTCTCTCTGATCCGGCTCTCTCTCATTGTCCTCGGGTCTGATCCGGCTCTCTCTCAGTGTCCTCGGGTCTGATCCGGCTCTCTCTCAGTGTCCTCGGGTCTGATCCGGCTCTCTCTGTGTCCTCGGGTCTGATCCGGCTCTCTCTCAGTGTCCTCGGGTCTGATCCGGCTCTCTCTCAGTGTCCTCGGGTCTGATCCGGCTCTCTCTCAGTGTCCTCGGGTCTGATCCGGCTCTCTCTCAGTGTCCTCGGGTCTGATCCGGCTCTCTCTGATCCGGCTCTCTCTCAGTGTCCTCGGGTCTGATCTGGCTCTCTCTCAGTGTCCTCGGGTCTGATCCGGCTCTCTCTGTGTCCTCGGGTCTGATCCGGCTCTCTCTCAGTGTCCTCGGGTCTGATCCGGCACTCTCTGATCCGGCTCTCTCTCATTGTCCTCTCTCTCTCAGGTCCTCGTCTGATCCGGCTCTCTCTCAGTGTCCTCGGGTCTGATCCGGCTCTCTCTGTGTCCTCGGGTCTGATCCGGCTCTCTCTCAGTGTCCTCGGGTCTGATCCGGCTCTCTCTCAGTGTCCTCGGGTCTGATCCGGCTCTCTCTCAGTGTCCTCGGGTCTGATCCGGCTCTCTCTGATCCGGCTCTCTCTCAGTGTCCTCGGGTCTGATCTGGCTCTCTCTCAGTGTCCTCGGGTCTGATCCGGCTCTCTCTGTGTCCTCGGGTCTGATCCGGCTCTCTCTCAGTGTCCTCGGGTCTGATCCGGCTCTCTCTCAGTGTCCTCGGGTCTGATCCGGCTCTCTCTGATCCGGCTCTCTCTCAGTGTCCTCGGGTCTGATCCGGCTCTCTCTCAGTGTCCTCGGGTCTGATCCGGCTCTCTCTCAGTGTCCACGGGTCTGATCCGGCTCTCTCTGATCCGGCTCTCTCTCAGTGTCCACGGGTCTGATCCGGCTCTCTCTCAGTGTCCTCGGGTCTGATCTGGCTCTCTCTCAGTGTCCTCGGGTCTGACGGCTCTCTCTCAGTCTGGGTCTGATCCGGCTCTCTCTGATCCGGCTCTCTCTCCGGCTCTCTCTCAGTGTCCTCGGGTCTGACGGCTCTCTCTCAGTCTGATCCTCTCTCTCAGGCTCTCTCTCAGTGTCCTCGGGTCTGATCCGGCTCTCTCTCAGTGTCCTCGGGTCTGATCCGGCTCTCTCTCAGTGTCCTCGGGTCTGATCCGGCTCTCTCTCAGTGTCCTCGGGTCTGACGGCTCTCTCTCAGTCTGATCCGGCTCTCTCTGATCCGGCTCTCTCTCAGTGTCCTCGGGTCTGATCCGGCTCTCTCTCAGGGCCATGAGGTTCAGACCAGTTACTAGTTGAATGACTAGTAATAGATATAATGAAGTCTGCTTGGTTTACAGCAGACTGGCAATACCAGAAACCAAGAGACCACGAGAACAACGCGACTTCAGACAGTAAACAAAACAATGTTTCCAAGCAATGAAGACTACACTAAAATCACATGAGAAAAGAAACAAACACACACTTACACACTGCTGTCCACTTCTGCTGTTTTACTGCTTCTGTTATAAAAGCTTCATTCAGTGAAGGTTTACGATTCTTATATTTGCGTTGGCTTCTCCATGAATTGTTTTCATCATTGAATCATTGTTTTCCTGTTTATCCCTGTGAAGCTGCTTTGAAAGATCTGTATTGTACCTCAATCTAGTACATTATGAAGCAGTTAGGCAATAATAACAACATATAACGTCCAGGGTTTAAATCCCAGATTAAAACAAATCCCAGATTACAAAAAAAAAGTCAAGTAACTTATTCTTTATTAATCTGATATCCATGTTTTTTTGTTGTTGTTATTGTTTTTCCTCTTGCTATTATTTGTACAATATGTCTATATTATATGTTATATAGTGCTTAAATAAGTGACTAGTTGCTTTTATGCTGTAAGGTGTGTTTGAGTGCTGTGAAAGACACTAGTAAATAAAAATGTATTATTATTATTATTATTATTATTACATATTACTAGTTGTCAAAACTCTGAATACCTTACCACAAACCTCACAAACTTTGTCACAATACAAAAAAAAATAAGTTAATAGTACTAAAATTAGGTCTCATTTTATTTTGCCATGTTTATTTTAGTGTGTAATGTGACTATCTTATAAAGTGTCGTTGGGTGTTGTTGTTTGTGCTGTTAATGTTCATGTCTTGGTTTCTTCTGTGTCCCTCAGATCGATGTACTTTCATGTGCATATCATCAGCATTCTGACCGTGATCCTCCTGTCCAGAAAACCCTGCGGCTTCAAGCCTGAAAGCCTGAAAACACGGCATTCCAACAATAATGTGAAGGAGGACTGAATCCGTGTGTGTGTGTGTGTGTGTGTGTGTGTGTGTGTGTGTGTGTGTGTGAGAGAGAGAGAGAGAGAGCAGAGGCACTGACAGACAAAGACTACTTTGTGTGAACAAAATAAAAGCTGGTCTGGGTCTTCTCTTGCTCAGGCCAGTGCTGAGCCGTACACACACACACACACACACACACACACACACACACACACACACACACACACACACACACACACACACACACACACACACACACACACTAGAGACGCACTCTATTCAAACTAAACTCAGCTGGAGAGAAATGAGGGAACAGTCGGAGTAGTGCTGTACTATGAGGCAAATATGTGACATCTTTACTAAGTAAATAAATGCTGCCCATTTTAATGGTCTTTTAAAATAGTTTAACAAATTTTTCTAATTTATTTTGGATATAACTGCATGATCACTTGATACTGATGCCAAGAGAGAATTATTTGATCTGATGTTTCATACTAATGTGTAAATTATAATGTTTTTAATAATAGCTTAGTTTTGTGGTGTTACGATGTTCATTTTCAGTGAAATGACAGTGTGGTAAATACATAATGGCTATGAATGAGTGAAAAAACTGCTGCAAATATTAACTGAAGAATAGTCACATTAGAATGACATGTTGTGGAAGGTGATGTCTAAATAAACAGGTTTTTGAATGAATTGAATGTGTACACTGCCTATATTTATTAAATATATTTACTAACTAGAGTTTCTGGCAATGAGAATATCTTCTGACTGACCTCTCTGACGCCGGCCTACAGAAGAGCCGCGGCTCCGCTCCGTCTCAGAGAGGCACAAAGTCATTCCAGAACGTTTCTGTTCATTGTTCGTTGCTGGTGGAATGATCTTCCCAACCCTCTCCAGACAGCCAAAGTTCAAGAAACTGCTGAAAACTCATCTCTCCCGTGTCCTGCTGACTCGTACTAATAAAAAAAAGGTCTTTATGTAAAGTAATTTAGCTCAAAAGGGAAATATGTGTAAATAATTATAATTAGTTACAATCAGTTATAAATATTTATATCAGCTGCCAGAAGTAACTGTGGAAGAATTAAAGGGATAGTTCACCCAAAAATGTCATCATTTTTGTAATCATTTACTCGCCCTCAAGTTGTTTCAAACCTGTATGAAGTTCTTCTGCTGAACACAAAGGAAGATGTTTTGAAGAATGTTTGTAACTAAACAGTTGATGAGCCCCATTGACTTTCATCTGTTTTTTTGTTTTTTGTTTTTTTTCCCATACTATGGAAGTCAGTAGGGCCTAGATTTCAATCATTATAAATCACCTTGTACGACGTGGATCTAATAAATGTAGGTATGACATATATGTAGACTGTATGATCATGAGGCCTATTGAAGGACCTGTTCTTGCATTGTAAAAAGTGCTATATGGTGACTTGAGTTTGTATAGAAGAATAAAACATCAGCATGCGCTAGTGGTAATCAATCGCAGGAGGAAGGAAAGAGGAATATGGATGTGGATAGGGAAAAGAGACCAACATGGTATGCCAATTTTGCAAATGGTGCTTTTTGTATGTTTTATTTTATTTCAGATAATGTTCATTTTAGTTATGAAAATCTTAAGTTTTAGTTTTAGTTGGCCATCATAATGCTGTTTTGTTCATTACAGTACTGTAGAATGCTTTATTGTGCTGACAGACGTTCATTCATCTCAGTGACTGCACTGGGTCATTATTACACTTCTCTAACAGATCACTAGCTCCCTTCACACGCACACCTTTTCTTTTAATCTGAATGAAAACAATCTTTTTTGTTTAATTTATTTTTAAAGGCAGATCTAAGCTTGTTTCCTCCAAGTAAATTAAAAAAAAAAGATAATTGGAGATATAAGTTTGCGATTCTGAGAAAATTCAGAACTGCAAGTTTATCACTCGCAATTACAACTTCATATCTTGCGATTCTGACAAGAATGTTTTTTTATTTCATGGTGGAAATGAGCTTCCATCGATCTGAATGCAAGCATGCTGGGACGGGTTTGAGCTGACGTTTATTAGAGAAGTCTGGCATACGTCACCAGAGAAAAAGATTTGTTTTGGTTTTTTTGTTCATTTTTTATTAAAAAAATAAACGCATGGATAAATAAATTAAAATAAGATCAATAACGTGTATTTTTCATTTCATGCTGAATTTAAGTCTGTGTCAGGTGTGGGTGTTTGGAGGCACAAACAGAAAAGTCTTTAATAGTCACTCCAAAAACCAAACATGTAGGAGATTAGAGAATCGAGTATTAACATTAGCATTAGCATATTAGCATTAGCATAAGCTATAGATGATACCGGACAAAGGAACAGAATGAAATTCAGGTCTTAAAGACAAGGAGCGAACACAGGGAACTAGATGAACAGAATCTAATGATCAGTCGTTAACCATTACAACTCCAAACATATCTGTACAAATAGGGCACAATGTACTATATTAATTTAACAGAATTTTTCCGTATTTATTTATTTATTTATTTACAGGTGTTTTACCTGTATTTAGAATTTTGCACTTCATTGAGTTGTTTTACGGTTAATGGAAATTTCCATAAAATCACTGGATAATGTCCAGCTAATGAGCTGCCAGTACTTTTTCCGTTATTTTACAGATTTATTTTTTACAGTGTACAGTTGAGTGAGTAACCAAGGAAACTAATATGAACAGGCAAACTAAAACAGAACATACATTTTCTTGTTTTTCAACCATTCTGAGGGAAATGTGCTTGTATGTTTCGGGTCTTTGTCTTGCTGAATGACCCGACTGTGCCTGATTATTTACATACCAGAAAACCCCAGCATACCAAGACACACGGTTTAAAACACTCAGTATTTCAGCTCATGTGTTTGGCCATGGTGAATTAATTGTACACTTACAGTTTTTCACAATTGCTATGACACTAAACCCCATTCTCTGAGCGTAAACCTATTCATTGAATAAATCACTCTTTCTGCAAAACCTTTAACAGTTCAGGCACAGTTAGACAATATTTGAAAATCTCATGCACTCTTTTTGCAAAACATTCTTGCTCACTAAAGCACACGTCACGTGTTTTGCAACTTGTGTTGTAAAACAGTAAACATGAGTGTCATAAGTTAAACACAACTACAGCACAGTTTACACACAACGACTCTAAAGAGTTTCTAATGGTGTGATCAAACCAACTGTACGTAATAATGCAGTCAGAGAGCACAGGTGACACAGGAGCACTGAATGATGACGGGAACAGTCTGAGAGGAAGAGGAGGAAGAGCGAGTGGAGGAGAATGTTTCAGGGCTGGATCGGGTTTTTCCCATCATTCCCTGTGATGTGGTGAAGTCCTCAAGCTGGACCCAACTGACTTTCATGACTTTTTTTAACATGCTTTCATTTCATTTAGAGTTTTCTTTTACCTTTTTGGCTTTTGCACTATGACTAATGTATTTTTACAAGTGCTGAATATACAGAAATTCAAAACTATACTCAGTACAATACTATACTTGCAGTACATGCAGAATACAATATACAGTTGAGCTCAAAAGTTTACATACCCCTTGCAGAATCTGTGAAAATGTGAAAAATGTTAACAAAATAAGAGAGATCATACAAAATGCATGTTATTTTTTATTTAGCACTGTCCTGATTAAGATATGGTGCGAAAAGTAGTAGCTTTGTAGCTTCTGTGTTGACCCAGCCGGGTTGGTCATTTCTGGACTCATTCCATGGTTGAGTTATGTCTTTGACTCTCGCCGCCTTCGGCCGTGCCCACCTCTGTTCGAGTAGGCCCTATGTTGGGCCTTTCTTTGAGTTCTGTGGCGTAGTGTGTACTTCTTATACCCGAGGGTTTTCAAGTACCTTGCCTGCGGGCTGGCCCTAGTCATGAAGCTACCACTGGTTGATGCCATGTGTTCATAGAGGTTGTAGGCCCCCGTCAGGGCCTCCTTTCTGTCTGCATATTAGCACAGCTTCGTGTGAGTTTCTATACGACTCATCACCATGGATGGGTCTTGACGCCACTAGCTGACGCCGCGTGTATACGGGTTGTAGGCCTTCGCAGGCCTCCTCTGTGTGACGCTGGAGTTTGGCTTTGTACTCCTCTCGCTTGGAGAGTAAAAGGTGCTTTAACTGAGTACATTTCTAAAGTGGCTTGCCTCTCGAGGTGAGCTTTTGTACTAAAACCAATTTTTAGTCTGGTTTTATGCATTTGCTGCCTTGAGCTTGGTTTCCTTTAGCTCTAGTCGAGCTAAATAGCTACCCTCTCTATGACTTGGTTCTATTTTGCTCCTAGAACTTTAGTGGCCGCTAGCTGACGCCACGTGCGATGGGTAGGCTTGAGGGCCTCCTTTGGGAGCATGCTGGCTTTTTCCCTTTCAGTTTTTATTTACTCACAGTAAAGGGTCTTAGGTCGCTGGCTGGCCGGGGCTCGGGCTGTCTAGCCTGAACCTTGATAACACTGCCACGAGCTGATGCCACGTGTCTGCTGAGGGTTTAGGCCCATGGGGCCTTCTTTAGAGTTCTTTGGCCTTATGGGCCATCCTGAATACCACCTGGTATGATTGGGTTTGTGTTGTGTTGTTAGTTCTCTATAGAACTCGTAGCTATGTTGTAGGCCCCTTTTGTTCGGCCTCCATGGTTATGTGCCTACAGTACGGTCTGTCTGTTAGGTTGAGCTTCGTACTTCCCTCTGGGTTGACTGTGTAATTGTGCTTAGCTCCCTAAGCTTGTCATTGGTTGTAGACTTCTGTGAAGTCTCCCGTTCAGACTGGCCCCAGGCTGGTTTGTGCTCCCCTGTACCAGGGTTCTCTAGCGCACGGCCTCCTCAGCGCTTTTATCAGGAGCTGAGTAGATCCTAGGATGAGCGGTCTTACTCCCCTCAATACGAGGGTTCATAGCGCTCAGCTGAGTTCCGCTCTCCAGGATGCCCATCTCTGCGTGTGAGTTTGAGTTGCTCACTGCCCTTTCGCAGTCGCTCTTACCTGCTCTCCTCTTTGGAGTTCGTGCATTGGAGATTCTGTATGTCAGACAAGGTTGGCCCAAACTATGTTTGGCTTTCGCTAGATTAGTACGGCCTCCTTGGTGGCATCAGGGGTGAATTTATCCCCCTAGTGACTGGCTGGGATTCCTCTGGTTCCCTGGCCACATTCCCTTTAAGTGACCGCTTCCTACGGGTTGTTGGTCCCAGATGCCTTGAGCAGCTTTGGCAGGCCTTTTGCGAAAGGCCTCTTTTAGGCTCAGCTTGGGCAGTTGGCCGTAGGGAATGCTGTCACTGACAGCCTTGGAGAGTTGCTCCCGTTTTTTCCCTGGAACTGCCGGACGTTTGTCCAGACTTCTTGGGCATGCACTCTCCTTCAGCATGGCGGCGTGGGTATATCGTTCCCCATAGAGCAGTCTAGCGCAGAGTTGAAGTTCCCTTTGAAAGGGAACGTCTCAGGTTACGCATGTAACCATGGTTCCCTGAGAACAGGGAGACTCAGCGCTTCCCTGCCATGCTTCGGGATGCCTGCTGAACCGTCCCTCAAAGACGAGAAGGTGGTGACTGCTTTCTCAGGCGCTCCCTTTATACGTCATGGTTCACACCGTTTGACGTCATAGGCTGTTGCCAGCCAATAGGATTGGAGTTGTGTGATTCTTGGCATTTTGAACACCTGTCACGAGTGACGTTCCCCATAGCGCAGTCTAGCGCAGAGTCTCGTTCCCTGTTCTCAGGGAACCATGGTTACATGCGTAACCTGAGACGTTTTTCTTAGTTGGAGAACATTTTAATAATCCCTTTTAGTGAATCATCTTCTGCTTAAAAAGAACATTTTGTGGAATGGTGAGTTTATCTATTGATCCAGCAGACCAACCTAATAATCTAATATCTAATAATAATCTAATAATCTAAGCGCTCGTGACCTGCAGATTATTGTGTTGCTGTGTTTGTCCTGCTGCTCTATACATGAGCTTCAGAGTATAGAGTAACCACTAGAATCATATCAGCCCAAAATTATCCTCTATCTTTCATGTTACATATCAGTTTTAAAATTCTGATAATCAGTCACGACAGCCTGTTGATTGTACCCAAAATAAAATAAAAATACACAACTCATAGTTATGCTGTATTTGTCAGAACTGAAAACCTTTTTATGCCTTTTATACTGAATGAATGACATCAGTGGTAATGTTTTTCTTTTTTTACTCAGTTCTCATTCCCAGCGCTCCGTGACTACAGATCTCTGACCATCACAACTACACGACTGTCTCCAGCGTCACACGTTTGGACCTCACAGAGACTGAACATCATCTCCGTTCACTGCATCAGGGCAGACATACACTTTTCCTCGTGGCAGAGAGAGAGAATTTGGAAATCTAAGTAATTCCTCCTCGCCGTTCTCAAGTAAAGGTTTTGGACACTGACTGGTCTTTTCACACATACGCACATTTGAGAAATGACCGTAAGACCAAATGTAGGACGGTTTCTATGCAGCATTTTATAATGAGGCCCCAGTATTTCAGAGACGAGCCTCAAAGGCACTTGTTGTTAATGTTTAAGTTGACATTGTTTGAACTGGTTCTCCTCAGGTCTTATTTCATTCCTTGCCACTGACGTCTGTGGTCTGCTCACTGGGCGATTAAAGCATTATGTGTTGACTTTAGTTTTACACTGGTGGACGATATGACCAAATACTCATGATATAAGTAATATTTAACCACAGTAACGAACAACATCACAATATAGCAAATCTGCCTGAAATCAGAGACGTTACTGTTTGAAATTAAAGTCATAGCCTTTATATGTCTACATCGTCTCTTAAATGACTGCTAATGACATTGGAAAATGTTAAGCTCACATCAGGCTCTCTATTTTTCACTTAGTCAACTGATGGTTTAGAGAATTGTTTACTGTTATTTAGAACAAAACTGACAATTTTTAAATACCTTCATTACTGTTGTATGTTGAATTTTTGTGAATTTGTCCGAGCTTCAGACTTATGAAACTTTTCACGTGACAACTGATCATATTTTCATTAACACTTTTTGAGAATGTCTTGCTCTCAAAACTGACCAGCGTATAAATCTCTTAATAGAACAAAACCGATGAATATTTAAAACTGTTAATTGTCCTGATCATTGCAGCACTGATATAAGCCAGACAACACTATAAATACAATAAAGTTATAGATCTAAATCACCCATATCATCATTATATATCATATCATCCAGCCCTAAAACTAAAACTTTACTCTATATGGTAAAACTGTAAGGCATTGTGGACATAACATAACATAACATAACATAACATAACATAACATAACAACAATATGTCTTTCTGTAAAGCTTTGAAAAGTGCTGAACCAACAGTTTTTACTTGTCTTCAACCTTTTGGTTACTAAAGCAAGTCTTCATTGAATATCTTTGGACCCAGACATCAATGAAAGGGTGTTGTGTGAACCTGCATGGACCAAAACTCACCCTGCCAGTTTAGCAAGGCTTCGTGTGAATTAATAAGAGCATGTACTTGAAACCACCCACATGTCTGGCTATGAACCTGAAAGTTAATGCTCCTGCTTGTGTACTGTATCTGAGAATGTATTTTCTTAGAAACTGAGTGGCTGTAGTTTGATTGTCATGATAAAAGCATGGCTGCATGTCACTGCGAGTTAAGCAGTCACGCAGGTCCTGCAGCGTGTCGAACAGAAGAAAAAGCCGCTCGGATCTGCCTGCTCATTCCCGAATGCTGATTTAAGGCCGGTTTTCTCTCATTCCAGCTCTACTACAGCACCTGTGAGGAAAGACGAAACTCTTCTCGGAATGTGTTCTTACAGAGAATCGAATAATAATGAAACCCATGTCAAAAATAGGTTTGGTTTTCGATTACATCTGCTGTTTAAATAGCTGTTTTCTTTCTTTTTTTTTTTAATAAACAAATTTATGTTCTTTTACGTTTAATTATAGTCAACAAATCTGATTTGGCAAGAATGCTTATATAAAGTTTTCACCGCTGATCGGTTCGGAGCAGATTTTGCTGATCTCAAACGAGTCTATATTCCCCTCCAGCAACCTGTCACTCACATGAGATCCACCACAACCATCCAATCATTTCCCCACGGACACAATCAGGCCCCGCCCTACATTTGTTCTTGTTCACTCAATATACGGCACAATAGGGAAGAAAACACTAGTGTCACTTTTCTTTCATGACGACTTTAAAGATGCATAAAGTGATGGGATCCTGACAAACTATTTTGACGTTTATAAGATGTTTAATATTAGTTACTTAATACCATGATTTAAAACCAACATAATATCAATATCAGCTGTCAGCACTACATCAAACTGATGTTGGCAATGAACATTGAGTTTTGGCCATCTGTATTCAACCATTAGCGTCTCATGACGGCAGGGTGACCGGTATGGCCATGCAGCAACACAAGTACTCTTTGTGCAATCATATCCTATCACATTCGTATTCATTTAGGTAACATTTTTGACACAATCCCTCATTTTTTGAATAAATCAAACTGGAATAAGTTATTGATTGCATTTGAATGTTTGTTTTACATCCAATCACATTAATCAGGGAAATCAGTGTAGTGATGTGGTGGTCTCGAGGTGAAATCCTGAGTCTCGGTCTGAGATGATGAATGGAGCACATGGTCGCCGCGTGCTGGTTTAGTGCTCAGCTGTCACATGTTACCCCGTCCCTCTTGTTACCTCATTATCTCATTATTCCCTCCTCTTCTGCCCTCTGTCAGATCAAGGTTTAGCTCTTTACCCCGGCTCTCGTCTGAGGACAGTGTTTCTCTAGATCTTGTTATATTCATAGTTTTAGTATTGTCTTATTTTCCCTGCCCTTATCTCAGTCAGAGTTATGGTTTCTCTCTCCTCTTGTTCTTTTGAGCTCCTGTTTAGTTTAGTTGTTTCATCTTTTCTCTCCCTTTTCTTTTGCTCCTGTCGTTCTGTCCTCCCAGTTTTCAAAAATTCCCCCCTTCAATTTAATGCTTTATTTTTGAGTTGACACAAAGATTTATTTTGCACCCAGAGAGCTGTGTGTAAATTAAAGATTACAGAGATACTCTTATAAAAGAAATCTATGAGAGGGCACCTTGTTTTGAGACTGAATGACTGAATGACGGACACAGAGGCGGTTCCTGCTTCTTCCAGCGACTCTCTTTGCTGTTCGGGATTATGGGTATATTGTAATTATTCCCCAGGATATCTGCAATTCTTAAACATGACATAAACATTTTATTTAGCTGAAATGTCTATCAAAATATAATGTCTATCAATCCATCAGTGTGTTAACATTTCGGTAAACTATGAATAATGTAATATGTTGGCTAACTTTTACTTGGTATTCTGTTAGAAGAGCTAAAACAGGTTTGCTCTTATTGCTCCTGCACTGACTATTCATTCAACTCTTTCCCATAAATATAATGCTTATATTGGCTAACACTGATTCAGTGTATGCTTGTAGATTTTATATGACACCTTTGATTCTTATTATTGTAGAGTATCATATAAAATCTATGTGAAAGCATGTATCAGGTACAATATAAGCCCTGTTGTCCTAAAGCATAGTGTCAGATTGGGTGGAAGCACAGGTGGGTGATCCAGTGTCATGAGCCGGGAGACGCTCTTCACTGATGCTTCGCTCCTTCAGGATCATCTCGAGGTGCTGCAGCAGTGGCTGGACGTCTCTCTACTGCCCCCTGCAGCCAGCCCTGAGATCCTTTTTTCTTCTCCTGAGCCAAAAGCTCCTATTATAAGTACTGCAAATTAAATGTCAATAGTAAGAAATAAACACATGGGTTAGGCTTGCTGACGTGTTGTGTAATATGTCATACAGGGTAGCAGGGTAGTTTCTTGTTTTTTTTTTTCCTCACCGCCCACGATCTGCAAATCCAGCACCGAACTGGGCTTGTTTACAAAGCATTCATCGCTGAAATCCCGGGAACAAACAAAAATACATGCACAATTCCATTGCTGCCCCGGAAAAACAAACTTCATCCTCTGTTCCCTTAACGCTGGGTCCTTTGGGAAGCTGAAAAAGGTCATCTTTCCCTCACAACCAAATACTTCTTTGGTGACATTGTTGAAAACTCTCTCAGCTTCTGTAACCCGAGCGAAGTGTGTTGATGTGCGGCTCTCGCTCTGGGTGATGTGTGTGTGTGTGTGTGTGTGTGTGTGTGTGTGTGTGTCTGTGTGTGTGCATGCTTTAAGTGCCCATACAAGCCCATTCCAGCCTTTATGACGTGATACAGGGCCATACTCAAAAAAAAAAAACTTTCTGAAACGTATCCGTTGTTATGTTTAGCATGAGAATGCAACTCTTTAACAGTGTAAATAAGTCAGAATGCATGAAATAGCATTATAATAATAATAATAACCTTTATTTTCTATAGTGCCTTTAAATGTACATCTCAAAGCGCTTTACAAAAACAAGGGTACACCACATAATATAAAGATCATAATTAAAGCAACAAAATAGACTATAAAATAAGCAATGAAAAAATTCCCTAAAAAAATGATTTAAGCTGAGATTTAAAAATGCCAAGAGATTTATCTTGTCTTATCTCAGTCGGTAAAGAATTCCAAAGTTTCGGAGCTAGTGAAGAAAAAGCCCTGTCACCCATCAATCTTAAACGAGTTAAGGGAACAGTTAAAAGACCAGTTTCAGAAGAACGAAGGTCACGGGTTGGAGTATAGGGAATTAAAAGCTTGGTCAAATATTGAACCCATGTAAGACCTTGTAGGTAAGCATCAAAATTTTAAAATCAACCCTAAACTTAACGGGGAGCCAATGCAAAGACTCCAAAACGGGAGTAATATGATCTCTTATCTTAGGTCTAGGATTCTAGCAGCCGAATTTTGCACAACCTGCAGTTTGTTTAAGGTAGCTTTTGACACCCCAGCCAACAAGGCATTACAGTAATCAATACGGGAAAACACAAAAGTGTTGATCAGTCTCTCAGCAACAGTAAACGACAGCATTGGACGCAATCTGGCAATATTTCTGAGATGGAAGAAAGAAGTTTTAACAGTATTTTGGATATGTGGCTCAAACGTTAAATTGGCATCAAAAATTACCCCTAGATTCCTCAATTTTGTTTGAAACTCCACATTTGAACCATCAAGAGTTAGCTTGACTGACCCAGGTTTGTGTAGTCGGTGGGGTGAACCAATGGGCATAATCTCAGTCTTTTCACTGTTAAGACAAAGAAAATTTTCTGTCATCCATTCTTTCATCTTATAGAGATACATTCAGAAAGAAAATCAACAGGCACAGTTTCATTAGCTTTAAAATGAATATAGATCTGAGTATCATCTGCATAAAAATGAAATTTTAGACCAAGTGATCTCAAAAGCTGGCCAAGAGGAAAAACATAAATATTAAAAAGCAGAGGGCCCAAAATTGACCCCTGAGGCACTCCAGATTGAACAACATTAACCTCAGATCTAAATCCACCCATAGGACTTACACCGATTTAGTACAGTATCAGAGACACCAAAAACAGTTTCAAGACGAGTAATTAAAACTAAATGATCAACAGTGTCAAAAGCGGCACTGAGATCAAGAAGGATCAAAACTGAAAGACAGTCTGAATCTGAAGCAGTTAACAGGTCATTGGTGACCCGAACCAGAGCCGTTTCTGTACTGGAATTTACCAAAGCCGGATCAGGCTCAAAGAGATTGATCTCAGTTAAATGAGAAATTAACTGAGTAGCAACAACTCGCTCCAAAAGTTTAGCAAGAAAAGAGAGATTAGATATGGGACCGAAATTAGCAAGATTCTCATAGTCAATATTTGTCTTTTTAGATAATCGCAGCCGTTTTAAAAGCTGTTGGGACACCCCCAGGACACAGAGAGTCATTTATAATGCTCAGAACAACAGGACACAGAGCAGCAAATCATGACTGAAACAAACCGGTCGGTATGAGATCTAGTAAAGAAGTGGCTGCTTTCGTTTTAGAGACCTCTGCTAAAAGAGAATAGTGTCACTTGTACAAAATTTTGAAAACATCGAACCAGAATAACAAGGAACAAAAACGGCTGAAGAAGACAATGAAGTAGAAGCACATAAACCTCTACCAACATTTTCAACCTTATTACAGAGATGATCAGAAGCAGTAACATGAGAGACAGTTTTACAATTCAGCAATTTGTTAATAGAGTTAAAGAGTTGTCTTGAATTTCCTTGATTGTCATTAATCATTTTAGAAAAATAATCAGATCTGGCAGAAACAATACCAGCCTTATATTCTTGTGAGCAGTCTCTCCATGTTTGATGATGAACAGACCTGAGAGACGCCACCTATACGCTGCATTTTACGGCAAGATGTCTTCATCATACGCAAATCCTCATTATACCAAAGAGAGCAAGACGTACAGATGAAACAGAGCGAGACTTTTGAGGAGCAAATAAGTCCAGGTTTAATCACTGAAACACAACAGTATGATCTTCTTTCAGTTTAGACTTTTATCAATCAGTTCATTCAGTAGCAAACAATGCAATGCATGTTTCACATCACCCCCGATGCTGAAATAACTACAGATGATGACACAATTAGAAAATCCACTTACATTACCTAAATTACATAATTGACATAAAATCCATAATGTTTGTAATAGTATTTATTTAGTGTGTTCTCAAAAGGTGTGAAGTTTGACACAGTCATGAGGTTTTGTGCAGAACAGAGTTTGCTGTAATACAGTAAATGATCTCTGTGACTGAATCTATACTGTAGCTTTATAAGGGTGAGTTACCGTAATGTGGCAGTCTCTACCATGGTAATGCCTCTGTTTACAGTATCACATAGCACACTATAATGTAAAGCAATGCCATCTGTCTCTCTTCTTCTGATGCATCTCTGATCAATCTGATGTTATACAGTCATTGACTGCTTCTTTTTCCTTGTACTCTGTCCTGCTCTGTGTTCACACATTTCAAATCCCTCTGTATCTGTCTCTCTCTCTCTCTCTCTCATAGACATAATGATTTTTATACTGTATAAACGGTATATTCTATCCCCTACACTAACCCTATCATCACAGAAAACTTTCTGCATTTTTACATTTTATAAAAATATAATTTTGGATGATTTATAAGCTGTTTTCCTTATGGGGACCAAAAAAAAAGAAAAAAAAGAAAAGAAAAAAAGAATAAGAACAAACAAGGTCTAAAATAACTGGTATTACCATCCTTTTTGGGACATTTGGTTCATCACACAGTGTTTACCAGAAACACACACACACACACACACACACACTTTAAAAATTGTGGTTATCATCTAAGATAAACTGTTTATAATGTAAAAGGAATGCATTACATTTGGTTATCCATATCAGAAATTGCAAATATGTTCTATAGAATCAATATCTATGGAAATCTATAGGTGTACCAAATGATTTATTAATTAACCATTAAGTTCAGTTGGATTAAATTAATAGACAAATGTATTAAACTGAATGAGAAGAGATGCAAATGAAAAGTTTGATAGTGATAGTTTCATGAAAGGCAGTTAATGAAACATTTACAGGTTGTTTTTTTTATTATTATTATTGCTTTGGTGCAGTTTTCACAAGCAACTGGTAAATTTTCAAAACTCTTAGTACTAAAATCACAACAGATCATTAAAAGTGCACTTTTTTCAAACATTTCAGCATATTTTTCAAGTGTGTTAGTACAATACACAAAATCATCACAAAGTATCCTTTTCACTATGCAAATAAAGCTTAATTTGTGTGAAATGAATGAAAACTTACAATCTGTTTAGGACAGTTACAAAGTGTTCAGATCACTGTGTTAACTGTTTTGAGAACAGTGATCTGAGTTTGGAGAAACGCGTCAAATCGATTGAGAGAAACTGAATTTCAGCATCGGGGGTGATGTGAAACATGTATCTTGCATTGTTTGTTACTGAATGAACTGATTGATAAAAGTACTAAACTGAAAGAAGATCATACTGCTGTGTTTCAGTGATTAAACCAAATGTTCTCATTACATTTCTCAATGATCTTGTGTTCGAAACTGTGATTATGTAGAACGAAAATATGAAACTATGAAAGCATGAGATCAGGCTTTGAAAGAATGACTAGCTGTGTTACGAGTGTGATCAGTCTGGAGTTTTGAAAATACACACCTTACTTGTGAAAATAGTACCAAAGCAAATTAAAAAAACTGTATAAAGATGAAACACTTATTTTGTGTAGTGAAAAGGATACTTTGCGATTTTGTGTATTGTACTAACACAATTGAAAATATGCTGACATATTTGAAAAAAGTGCACTTTTGATGATCTGTTGTGATATTAGTAATATGAGTTTTGAAAATAATTGCTTGTGAAAACTGCACCAAAGCAATAAAAAAATTTAAAAAAAAAAAACTGTAAAAAGTATATATATATATATATATATATATA
Organism: Megalobrama amblycephala; assembly: GCF_018812025.1. NCBI lineage: Eukaryota > Metazoa > Chordata > Actinopteri > Cypriniformes > Xenocyprididae > Megalobrama > Megalobrama amblycephala. The sequence continues at coordinate 145,309 of NC_063056.1, forward strand.
TATATATATTATTATTATTATTATTTTATTTTATTTTATTTTTTTTTTTAGAAAAGACTCATATAAAGAATTATTCCTCGTCTGGGATCATGTAGAGCTCTTTGAAGCTGCACTGAAACTGACATTTGGACCTTCAACCCGTTGAACCCCAGCGAAGTCCACTATATGGAGAAAAATCCTGGAATGATTTTCATCAAAAACCTTCATTTCTTTTCCACTGAAGAAAGAAAGACATGAACATCTTGGATGACATGGAGGAGAGTAAATTATCAGGAAAATTTAATTTTTCAGTGTATATTTTCTATCAAGCAAAATAAAATCTAATCGACTGATTTTAAGAGAAAAACATGATTTAATTTCACCGAATCAACGATTTACACAAACAAAAATATTTTTTATGGGTTAAATCAAGACCGTTGGTGAAGACAGTCGGATGGACATTTTCACTCAGGGTTCACACAAGGTTGCACATTTATTCAGGTAAAAGCTGGACATCTGCTGAATTAATGTTCAATGTTTGTACAACACTATCATCTGAAACATTATTTGATGCGTATTGTATGCTATTTCACACACTATTCCTAAAACAGTAGTGTATACTGCAGTAAGTTAGTATGTCATTTCGAACACAGCCTCTGTCCCTATGAAGGTGACTTTAGTGGAGGAAGCGAGGCTTTTCGAAACTGCGAATCAGTTGAACCGATTACATTTCAAAATGATTCAGTGTTTCGAAACTCAGCACGCTGATGACATCTGCTGGTCAGAGACATGAATGACACCTGCTGCTGAAGCAGAGAACAGGGACAGGGTCCAAATGTGTAATGTCTCCTACATTACCAGTAAATAGATAAGTTATCTGTATAATATGCAGCCTTTTATTCATTTTTAGCACTTATTTTGTGTATCAAGTTTGAAACAACACAGTTTTAAATTATGCTCAACATTTATTTAGTTAAATTATGAAACTGGCTCAGTGTCAGTTACACTGAAAAATACTTTTGCCTAAATGTAAAATGTATATATCAGAATTGCATATAAAATTACCATCCATTTGCAGTACACACATTTAACATAAATAACATACATAAATAAAACTGTTTCACAGACAGGGCTTAGACTAAACCAGGATTATGCCTTAGTTCAATTAGAATATTTAAGTAGCTTTTATAAAAACACATTAATGGTGTGCATCTTGAGACAAAACAATCACTGACATATTTTAAGATGTTTCAAGTTACTTTCAGTTAAAACAGCTCAAACATGTATTTTAGTCTAGGACTAGCTTAACCCTTGCCTGTGAAACCAGAGATAAACGTTTTAAATTGACAATATAACGGGTTAAAGCAAAGATCCAGTCACTCGAAGCGCTGAATCGAAACAAAAGATTCGGATCTTTTGTCAGGTTGATTCGAGCGCGCGAGGCTCGAGCGGCTCAGAGGAAGATGGCGGCCGCTTATCTGACCCACCAGCAGAAGGTCCTGCGACTCTACAAGAAATCCCTGAGACACATCGAGTCCTGGTGTATTTTCAGGTGAGGTTCACTCTATCAGCTCTGTAGCTGCAGCTGAATGTGTTTGATATCAGAGTTTACAGGCCGATCTGAACACAAACACGACAGACGATCTCAGTCACCCTGAGACTCCAGTGCTCGGGTAAATATATGAACTACTGACACACGAACTACACATTTGCATCTATAGTAACTGCCTTTAAAAGACAGTGAAATACTGAGATGCGTTTATTTGATGGCGATCGCTTTGATCAGATATATTTAATCCAGTTCAGTTTCTCGTGTTCAGAACAGGCGCTCGTTTGCTTATTTCGTCGTTCAGCCTTCATGTTTTCTTGAGATGGACTTCCTCGCTGTTTAGGACATCAAATGGAGATTCCTCACGGTGCTGAACCCGGGTTGTCCTCTTTTAAAGCCTGCTTTAACCGGGTTGTCCTCTTTTAAAGCCTGCTTTAACCGGGTGTCGCGCTGAAGCGGGTGCAGTGCGCGGGGTGTCCTGTGGCGGCGCTGATGAGTCAGTGTGCGGTGATGCCGCTCGTGAATGATTCTTCTTCGTTCATCCAGATAGTTTCAAACTCTAATGTTTGCTGTTGCCACACACATGATTAAACAAAACAAGCTTTCTTTATAAGGTGTGTAGTGTGTGACTTGACCTGTGCGCTGCGGATTGTCAGAGTGATACTGGATCATTTCACTGGTTTGATTCAGCTGAAATAAAATGATGTTTAAATTGATTCAGATGAAATGTTTAAATGTTCTTCTCAATAGTTGTTCAAACATGGCCAGATACACAATCTGTGATCATACACCGAGTTAAACACTGACATGTAACCTAGTATTTGTGAACTTGAGCATGACTGCTTTCTTCATGTCTTTTGAATCATCAGTATTTGACACAGTTTCACATCTTCAGGCGGAAGAACATATTTAATTTAGTCATGTTCACAGAAATATTATTATTATTAGATTATCCATTTGTCCAGTGTTCCTTTATTAGACATTTGTTTTAATAGTTTTCATTCTGTATAAACAAATGAAATTTATATTAATCAGTGTTGTGAATGAATGACTTTACTTTGCTTTAGTTCATCACCACTAACAGCAGACGGAGATGCTTTTGTTTCAGTCACATTTTACATTTTGTTTTCAAAGACCGGTCCGAGAGCTGAAATCTCATCGTGTGACTGTCGATTTCTTGTCATCACGATCAGCCGATCCCGATCATTCAAGTGAGATATTTCATCTGAAGTTTCTCTTCTCTTTCAGGGATAAATATCGCTTCTATGCGTGTTTGCTGCGAGCGCGCTTCGATGAGAACAAGCATGAGAAGGACATGGTGAAGGCCACCATGATGCTGAAGGCGGGTGAGGAGGAGTTCTGGGCCAATCAGCACCCGCAGCCCTACCTGTTCCCAGACTCACCTGGAGGAACGTCCTATGAGAGATACGAGTGCTACAAAGTAGGTGAAGCGGTCAGATGTGTTTCTGCACAGGAATATGTGTTGGTCTAATCACCAATGTGAGAGAAATGTTTTGAAAGTGTACGCAAATAATTGCTTTTAGGAGGATCTGAAAGACAAAGAGTGAAGCAGAGAAATCTTGTTAAAGGGCCCCTAAGATGCTCATTCACATGGTTATATTTTGTTGATGGTAGATTTACATGATTTAATATTACAGTTATTTTTCTCTTTGTCTGAACACTGTCTTTAGCCCTATTCACACGGGATTATTGTTATCTGGGGACCTCATGTGATTGAGAAATTACCGCATTCACGCGGGATAAGCCAATCCTGTGATTTTACTCGAATTTACTGACTTATCACCCGGATATGATGTCATTCACATTTTACCAGGTTAATATGTAATGGCTGAAGCACATTAACCTCGAGTTACGAATGTGAACCCCTGGCTGGACTGTACACTATTGCTTGGAAAAGTCTCGTCGTCACAGGTCCAGCTGTATGACAGCGCTGCCGACAGCATCTTCATATCATGTTCCTCACGTGTCGTCATTCTTTCTGTTTTCGCTCTTCTGGTGGGTTTCAGCTTTCTCTTTCTACAGCTTGTATAGTTGTATGAGGTATAGCGATATGACCCAGCACCCAAAATACTACCAAAACACTCCAACGTGAACTCGGTATTCATGAAATATGAATCAAAAGACACACAGGAAACAAGAACCCGTGAAAAAAAAATGACATACGACGCACCAAATCACAGATGCCGATTCGCACGGGACTAATATAAGCGCAGGACCTCTGTGTTTGGCCATATATGGCAGGTCATTTACGGAGGGATTTTTACTTTACTAATTACAGACATGGCCGAGTCGCACGAGAGTAAGATCTCAGACAACCTCCTCGATTATTACAAATGACCAGAGATCCCTGTAATACTAATCCTGTGGGAGTAGGGCTTTTGCCCTGGTCCACACATTCATGGGTATTTTTATCAACAGAGTTTTTAGAGCATGCCAAACCAGCAGGTGGTGATGTAACCCTATGTTGTCCAATCAAAGCCCTGTTAGCACAGTTATTAGCAGCAGTATTTTGGCCATCGTTGCTCAGACTCGCTTCATGTAAACAAATGAGATAGCCGTGCACAATCTGACATCAAACAAAGAAGATAACAGCGCGCCAAAATCTCTGGTTTAACGGGCGACACTGCAACTGGAGTGTCTGAAAATATTCCCCTGGCAGGAGTTTTCAAACGGGTTCGGCTTCCGTCGAGGTAAGATCTCCGCGGGTGAAAACATCAACACACTGGATTTACAGTAGAAAATGAAGTTGTGCTTCTGATGAAATGAGGCACTGACACGGTTTTTCATTTTTTATACTGTAAAGCTGCTTGATTTTAAAGGAGTACTTCACCCCTGGAAAGATGAATGTGTATTTAAAATTGGTCATTTATGTAGTAGAAATGTGAAATTATTTTTGAATTTGGAGCTTTCTAGACTGAGAAAAGGCAGAAAATGTATTTTTGACTAATGTGGATGAAAGACAACAACTCCCAGAATGCACTTCTTTCGCTGCCCTTGCGAGGCCACGCCCAAACCACGCCTATCGGTCACAATCGTGAGTTAGTTCATACATTTACAGCGAAATTGTGCTAAATTGACACACGGCCTAAGGCTGAAACAAATTCCTGCAAAATCATTTACAAGTAAACAGTGCCATGGATATTCCGTATCATAGCAACAAAGCGTCTCAACGGAAAAAAAACGCTGCGCTGCAGAAGCGCTCTCACGGCTCACAGCGCGCTCACAGACGGACGTTTTAAGCAGGGCGCCTCTGGTGGACACACGGCCTAAGCGTATTCGCCTAGAGGTAAGACTCGCTGATACTAGACTCTTATTTCTGATAACACAGTAGCCTGTCCTATATGTAGTGTTGTAGGTAGCAGTGAAACTGCAAACTTAGCAAAGTAACGTTAGATAGACAATTACATATAAGTTGCAAGTTGACTGTTATCAAAGTAAAGCCACTGTTCTGTAAAACTGAGTTAGTCTATTTATCTGTTTATGCTAACTTACCACAAAAGCCTGTTGCTGTATTGGTTGAGATGATTGCAGAGACCGATGAATTTGCGAGATGAACCTCAAACGCGCATATGTTATGGGCGTGGCGAAAAAATGCCGAACTACCTGCTATTACTGGCTGTAGTTTTAAGCCTCTAGCCAAAAAAGCCTCCGATGACGCAAAATGACGATTTTTGCGTCATCGGAGGCTTTTTTTACAGAATAAAAATGCATAAATCTCTCATCTCGGGCTGATATGAAGGGGTAAAGCACGGTAATTCGAAAATACTAGTGGTATTCTACTAATACAAAGCTTAATGCTAAATCCTGAAGTAACCCTTTAAGCTGTCTATGAATAAAATGGCATAAAAGTGACATGACTTCACTGGACTGCTCATTTACAGAGCTTGTGCTAACACACCCATGGTATGATCGGATGCTTTTCTTATGCTTTCTTCTACAGTATAACAAATACTTACTGTTTTCTGATTTTTGTTTATTTTGTTGCTGAGAGGAGCGTGCAGCACATTTATTGACGCATTCATCTGACCGGCGCTCTCAGCAGTGTGGGTGGAGTCAGATGTTCAATAACTGTATATCGCTGCTCACATATTTACAAACACAGAACGAAAAATAACTTTGCGGTGAGTATATCAGGCCTTTACTCGCACTGGTGGTGTTCTGCTGCCATACACATTCTTTCTCTTTCAGACCACAAAAGGAGAAACTAAATTCAAATTCTGCATATGAAAACAATTAACTGAAATGTATTATTTAGCAAAATAATCCTGCCATTGGTCTGCTGTACACAAGTACACATTCATAAGAATAAACTTCACAACTCAAATTTCCATGTGAATTTATAAAAAATAAATAAATAATCATATTTAAGTCTTTCCCCACTAGTGTTTTTAAAGTTGCCAGAGAGCTCTGAACATTTTCACAAAACTCTGGAATATTTTGTTGTATGAATATCTGAACTTTCAATATATCAAAAGAAAGAACAGAGCCTCTGCTTTCAAACCGATAAAAAAGCAACATTTTGAACAAAACAAGGCTGAGAAAATCACATTTTGTCAAAGACTTCAGAGCGATGATGAAACACAGATGGAGATCATTGCTGTTGTTGTTTCTTTTTTTTTGTTGTTATCTGACTTCTCAAAGCTTCAGTCGTTTCCTCTGGGACCCGGTTTCAAAAAATAGCGGTTTCACCGTTCGAAAACGCCGGATCCGTGTGGACGGGGCCTCAGTCACATTAGACAGATTCTGTTCTCGAAACCTTGCGGCGTAAATGCATAAATATAAGAGGAATATTTCAAAGTCGTCCTGCTGCAGATGATGTCACTGATGACCTTGATCCACATCACATGATCCAAACATTCCATTGCCACGGCAACCCCGTTCGATATGTCACACATGTTTGCGATTTAATATCATGACATAATGTGGATGTCATTCGGTCACGCGTGCGACACACCTCCTGCTGCCGGTGTTGACTCACATGTCAGTCACAATCGTACAGCTCCAGTTCCATCTAAATCACTCAACACACAGCTGATACGAGACGCTTCCTGTTTCCCTTTTTCAGCACAAACCCATTGCCATGGCAACACTGTTTTTGGCATCTTCAGCGTTGTGGCATAATGTTGACCAAATCTGGTGCTGATGAATGTCCTCAAAGAACAGTTTCAGTGCTCTGGCCCTAAAAAGACCAGAGGGTTAGGGTTAGGGTTAGTACTTGCTGTTATTAATTTCCTGTTCGCTTCAATTTCTGCCTCTCCAGGTCCCTGAATGGTGTCTGGATCATTGGCATCCCTCGGAGAAAGCCATGTACCCCGACTACTTTGCTAATAGGGAACAGTGGAAGAAGCTGCGGGCCCAGAGCTGGGATAGAGAGGTACTTCCTGTGGCCTTTCACACATCAGACCGGGTGCTGTCAGGGTTTGTCCCGCAGAGTTCAGCTGAAGACACTGATCAGCTGATCAGGAGTGTTTGATCAGGGCTGGAGACCGAAGCCTCCCTGAGATGGAACGATATAAGAAAAAGTATTGTAGCGTTTGCTTTTTATATTTTTAGTAATAAGAATGAAAACATTACTTTCTCATTTACCGTCAGCATCCAGCAAATACACGTTTGTATAATTTAAACACATCTTTGAATATTTTAAGAAACCATTTCATTTCACAAACCTGGCAGAGGTTGTGGAGTCCAGCTCTAGCCTGTATGATGACGTTACGCTGTGTGACGGTCGGTCCGTGTGACCCGGATGTGGACAGGAGAGTTCAGCTTCACTGGAGACTTTAAACCCTTGATTTCAGACGGTTTCTCACAGTCATATTCACGTGTCACATTAGTGTTGCCTTGTCTTTATATGAATATGACTTCCCAGAGTGCACAAACGTACAGATCACTGAGAGCCCTGCTGGTGACAGAGTTATACTTAAAATATGAATATGAAGGAACTAAAGTCTGCTTATTTTACAGATTTATTTAATACATTTTTTAAATGATTTCCAATTTATTCGCCATCAAAAAAATCAATCAATTAAGCATCATGTAAATGCGTTAATCCGTTTTCTTTCATCATCGTAATGTCATAAAGAGCTTCACACATAAACCGATAGGATTTCACCCGGCATGTAAACGCCCTGACCTGCGTTCTGTGGCTTATCGAAGTGTGTGATACACGACAGATATCAGAGAAATGATCAAAATACAGTCAAAATACTGCATGAGAGAGATATACGAGTCTAAGTTTCCTGCTGACATTTTGGAGAACTCTGGGGTTTTAATGCTGTATTTAACGTCACATCTCATTAAATAAGATGCACAAATTCTCATTTTTTTTTAATATGTGACTACCAGGAAATAACCTGATTTCTTAAAGGTCACATATTATACACTTTTCTGGAGTTTTATTTTAGGTTTCGGTGTCCTTAAGAATATATATTTGCAGTATAAGTACCAAAAACCATCTAAATATATTTTTCCAGCTCCTTTCTCAGGAGCTCTGCTAAAAACAGGTTGATTTTGGCCCTGTCTAATTAATATTCATGAGCCTCTCTTCTGATTGGTCTGTTGTTAGGGTTAGGGTTAGGGTTAGTGACGCACGGCCAGGCCAACCACAGGTGACTGGGGTCATGTATGCTGTGGTCTGCTGTGGCTTTGTGATACTCAGAAGTAAGGTAAATATAAACACCTGTAACGATGGCCTTACATGTTTGAACCAAGAGTCGGTACAACTCTACAATCCTTGAGAAGAAACCTTTTAGCAAAGCCTTCCTTGCATTGCCTCTCGTTCATAAAGCAGTCAGGAGTGAAATTATTTGCGCAGACAAAAACACTTTTAGTTGTATTTTGAGGCGCTTTACCTTCAAAAATAAAAGGAATCCACTGGTGTCCTCAGTGGCTCAGATGCTGGAGAAGATGACACTCACACATCCACAAACACAGACAGTGTTTAACTATATAGTCACTGGAGCGCCAGAGAAAATGGTGGACGGTCTACAACTCACTGAGGGCGGAAACTAGGCCTGTCAGTCAGCGGCCGTGGGCGGGGCATGAGCAGTGTGACGTCACATTCAGAGAATCAGAATGGCTCGTCTGTGAGACTGCTGTGGTTTAGTGCGGATTAAAGAATGAGTGTGTGGATTTTTATCATTGTAAGGTGGTTGTGTTCACACACCGTCAGCACACATTTATATCCAAACACCTTGTGAAAGTGGATTTTGCATAATAGCATAATAATTGTAAAACACAGTTTACTTGCGTTGTGTTATTGGTCTGCATGTAGAGATCGATAATCTATGTTGCCTAATTTTTTTCTGATATGTAAGCATTTTTCCTTAATCAGATATTGTCTTTTTATTAAAGGGCTCCATCTGGTGGAGGGTTTCAAGAATTGCAAGAATCTAACTTTTCACAGACATTTGTGAATGATTATTTTTAGTAAACGCACTAAACAGAACACATGTAAGGATATTGTAATATACAACCTTTTTACATTATTATAACTTATTTTTATTATACAGTTCAAAGTAAAACGAACTAAATTATCCTTGCACTTTGACACACTAAAACAAGATTAAATGAGGTCAATAGTTAATCGCATGTATTTATGATTAATATGTGTGTGTTCTCCATGTGAAAACATTAGAGTGTCAGTTTATTTCACCATTTTTAGTGCTGAACATACTATGTTTTCTTGTCATATGAAAATGAAATTAAATAAGTAGGATTAAAACATTAACTAAATATTGGTTCTGTGTATTTGCTGCCAGACGTAAACAGAAATAAGATTATTGTGATTATTGGATAGCAGGTGCTAAAAATAACTTTTAGTTTTGTTCATACGTTCACAGACTTAAATATCTATTCTTGTTTATCAATTCATTAAAATGAGAATCGATCAAAACTGATATAATAATCCACTGCGTGACAAGGATCACGTGTGTTTTGTGTTTGTTCTCACTCCTTCAGTTCCTCTAATGCTCACAAAGCTGTATTTTTATAACCGTTAAAGCTCTTTTCATGCAGTCATGATATATTGTCATGTTTATCCAAATAAAACTGATAAAAAATGTAAACTTCAGTTTGGTATTTATATAGTGTAGGCTTATGTTGAACTTTATTCTTGTACAAACAGACTCTGAGCAGTACATAAAGAACTGAATGAAAACGTCTCTGAAACATCAGTGTATTTGACATCAATCAACTTAATGTAATGACAGATCTACTACATGGGTATGGATGAATGCGTTAACCCTCTGGAGTCTGAGGCTGATTTGGGGCCTGGAGAAGTTTTGACATGCCCTGACATTTGTGCTTTTTTCAGTTGTTCATAAACATATTAATGACACAAGTGTCATTACACTGTATTCAGCACAAACTAGGCTACCATAATATGTGAGGAACATGTGTGTACATGTTTGTGTTTTTGAAGGAATAATGTTTATGCGTGGTTACTGAAAAAACAAAAAACTAAGTCACTATATAAGGCCAATAAAAGTATATAAATCTGTGTTCACAAGACTTTGGGTATTGAAGGTTGTAGACTAGAGTTTTTGCTTCAAAATATGTAAAAATATGCTGATACTCTTTCATTTATAACAATATACTGATTTAGTTTTTGTAAGACACTTTTTGCCAGAAACACGGTATGCGAGGAGGCGTGAATCTCCATGATAATGGCTCATTCTCACCTGTGAAGACAAAAGAATTGAATAGTAATGAGCTGAAAAGACTTGCATATTAATGAGGCATTTCAGTCAGGTAGGCTGTGAAAAAAACTTCTGTGATGTCTCAAGCTCATCATGGTATATGAAACATAAGAAAATTTTATTACAATATAAAATAATGGTTTTATATTATACTTTAAAATATAATGTATTTCTGTGATGCAAAGAGTCTGAATATAGGCTTTTAGTTTAAAAGCATGCACATTTGGAGAAATATAGGATTCTCATATGTTTATGTCAATTTTCTATACAGAGGAGTTATTTTTTATTTAATATTCATTGTTATCTCTATGAGCACTGGTGTTTGCAATTCATCCTTGAAGTCGGAGGGCGCTCTCTGTGCATTTTTAGTCCACAAATTCACCTAAGAAGAAGACGATATTCCATGAATGGTGTTTACCAATTCATACTACAGCCGGAGGCGCTAAAGAAACAAAAACTCACTTAAAACTTATCAATAGAAGAAAACAAACAGGAATTTACTGAATGTCTTCCAGAGATCGCTAACCATGGCTTTTTCATCCAGATAAACAATTTTCAAGGCAATAAATACACGATTGAGATGATGAATGCATGTGTTGTCTCTGAATTTGCCTGTGAATAGCGCTGGCTCCGTGGGCGTGGCCGCATTAGTGGGTAATGAGCTGAATCACGGACTTCTGACATGGCTCTCTTTTCATACAGATTACATAAACACAGAATGTTTGTTTTCGATTTGACTTGCACGATTTAAAAACCTGACATTTCAATGTTTTGTTAGACATAAGTATGAATTTTTTGTGATTAGTATTCACTAAGTTACACTTCATTTTCTGAGAACTATCAGATTGGACTTCGTTCAGAGGGAGATGAGAGATCACGCATCATGTTAGTTTTCTTTATTTTACAAAAAGCACAACATTTTGTTTTTACTCTGAGTGTATACAAATAAAAGGAGATATTCTATAGTTTCAATTGATGTATTGCTTATGGCTCTATGACAAAAAATGACAGAGTATTTTAAGTCTGTTTTGCTGCAATGTGAAAAAAAACCTGCAAAACGCGCCGGCGCGTTTTTAGACCTCAGAGTGTTAAATCTATCTATCTATAATATATATATATATATTAAATAGAGAGAAAGAGAGAGAGAGATTGATTGATTAATTAATTAAAGACTTCCTTAAGATGGCAACTTTTTTGTAACAAATACAGAAATTGTTTGTTTGAATAAAAATTTTAATGTATTACTATTTGTTAAAATGTGTATTTGCTGAATGCTGACGGTAAATGAGAAGGTAGTGTTCGTTACTAATAATATAGAAACAAATGCTATATTACTTTATCGTATAGAGTTTACTTTAACAGCTCTATCTAGTGTTGTATTTGACAAAACGGTTAAACAGAGACAGTAAACTAATGAAGACGGAGAATGGGAGCGCTGGCGTTCTTCTAGCGCTGGGCGATACAGCTAAAACAATTAACACTATATAATCTTACATATTGATCAGTATTAATAATTATTGAAAAAAATTTAGTGGGAAAAAAATTTTTTGAATTCAACCAAATAGTGTAATTTACTAGAGGTCTATTTTAAAATTTTAAATATATTTGAATTTTTATTATTATTTATTTTTTAAATCTGTTTGGATGTATGATTCAATGATCCACTCAGATTCTCTCGTTTCATTGCTGGATGAATCAGTGTATTTGAAAGAATCTGATGAACGTTGATTGAACATCAAATACATTTTTTAACACTCACTTGTCGCCACCTGGTGGTGAAACAATGTAATCGATAAATGCGTCGTTTTCAGCGCCAAGTTTCTTTCAAAAGCTGATTTGCTCTATTTTTATCGATAACATAGACATTAGTATTTATATCTGAGCTATAAACTTTTATCTCAGTACTTTCTGTGATCATTTGAATAGTTGTAGCACAGAAATAAAGACACTGTGTGGTTGAAAACACAGTTTGTGCAGCTGTTAATACCGACATGACGACTGCTCTCTCTCAAGACGAACTCTGAAGTAGATCAACTGTAAGACGTAAGGAAACCATGAAAGCGCCACATCCTTTTTTAATTCACCATCTCCTCGTCGCCGGCAGGTACCGCACTCGTTTTCATGTGTTTGTGTTCTGATTTCACGTGGCGATTGCACAACTGAACTCCACAGCAGCTTGTTTGTGTCACTCGCAGCGTGTCTGTTTGTGATCCAGTGCGGCGCGAGCTTGAGAGTTGTTCATGCAACCAAACTTCATGTCTGTTTACATTTTAATCCATTTAAAGGATTAGTTCACTTTCAAATTAAATTTTCCTGATAATTTACTCACCTCCATGTCATCCAAGATGTTCATGTCTTTCTTTCTTCAGTGGAAAAGAAATGAAGGTTTTTGAGGAAATCATTCCAGGATTTTTCTCCATATAGTGGACTTCACTGGGGTTCAACGGGTTGAAGGTCCAAATGTCAGTTTCAGTGCAGCTTCAAAGAGCTTTAAAACGATCCCAGACGAGGAATAAGAGTCTTATCTAGAGAAACCATCACTCATTTTCTAAAAAAATTAAAAAATTATGTATGTTTTAACCATAAATGGTCATCTTGAACTAGCTCTCTTCTTCTTCTTCTCTATTAGAATTCCATCAGTGTAGACGCTGCTAAGTGTATTACTGCCCTCCACAGGTCAAAGTTTGAACTAATTGTTATATATTTGCACTAGCATATTGAATATGATAATTTAGTTCAAACTTGGACCTGTGGACCATCGATAAATATCGATACCGTTTTATCGCCCAGGCCTACCTTCTTCAGACACATCAGCCAAACAAACACTTATCGGCCAATGCTGATATATCGGTTGAATATTTTAATCAAATATTTAGAATATACCATCTTTATTTTGTTTCCACATTAATTTGAAGATTCAATGTGAAATTATATAATTTTATTTTAAAAATGTATCTGCTTATTGACATTTATATTTCAGTCATATCTGATTAAGCACAGGTCAAAGGAACAGAACATCTTCCTCAGAAACTGCTGTATTCACAGATTGTGGTTCATTCAGGCGGATTGGTTTGGTACTCCAGTAAATGATCAGATCCCCATTTCTTCCTCAGGTCCAGCAGCTGCAGGCTGAAACTCCTGCTGACGGCCCTAAATCTGAGGTTCTGCCTCCGGCCCGCAAGGAAGGAGACCTGCCGCCCCTGTGGTGGCAGTTCGTCACTCGTCCCAGAGAGCGTCCCATGTGAGGACGGGTGCAGAATACCCTCTGTCAAGCTATGTCTCTATGAGCTCAGTCCTTATAATTCAAATAAAGTATTGTGTGAATCAGTTCCCTTGTATTCATATCAGCTTTTTTCAGCTTTTATATATATATACACAGTGCCCTCCACAATTATTGGCACCCTTAGTAATTATGAGCAAAAGCAGCTGTGAAAATAAATCTGCATTGTTTATCCTTTTGATCTTTAATTCATAAAATTAGCAAAAATCTAACCTTTCATTAAAGGAAAATAATTGAAAGTGGGGGGAAAATCACATTATGAAATAAATGTTTTTTCTCCAAAACACGTTGGCCACAATTATTGGCACCCTTTTATTCAAAACTTTTTGCAACCTCCTTTTGCCAAGATAACAGCTCTGAGTCTTCTTCTATAACGCCTGATGAGTTTGGAGAACACCTGACCAGAGATCAGAGGCCATTCCTTCATGCAGAATCTCTCCAGATCCTTCAGATTTTCCAGATTGGTGCTCTCTTCAGTTCACTCCACATTTTCTTTAGGGTTCAGGTCAGGGGACTGGGATGGCCATGGCAGAAGCTTCATTTTGTGCTCAGAGACACATTTTTGTGTTGGTTTTGATGTTTGTTTTGGATCATTGTCCTGATGGAAGATCCAACCACGGCCCATTATTGGATTTCTAGCAGAAGTGTTCAGGTTTTGATTTTTTTATCTGTTGGTATTTGCTAGAATCCATGATGCCATGTATCTTAACAAGATGTCCAGGACCTCCAGCAGAAAAACAAGGCCCACAACATTAAAGATCCAGCAGTATATTTAACCGTGGGCATGAGGTTCTTTTTATCGATGTGTGCACCAAACCCATCTGGTGGGTTTGCTGCCAAAAAGCTCTTTTTTTAGTTTCATCTGACCATATGAAGCCGGTCCCGTTTGAAGTTCCAGTCGTGTCTGACAACTGAATATGCTGGAGATTGTTTCTGGATGAGAGCAGAGGATTTTTCTTGAAACCTTCCTGAACATCTTGTGGGGATGTAGGTGCTGTTTGATAATGTTTTAGGCTTTCTGAGACTCAAGACTCAACTAATCTCTGCAATTCTCCAGCTGTGACCCTTGGAGAGTCTTTGTCCACTCAAACTTTCCTCCTCACCGCGCATTAGGATGATTTAGACACTCGTCCTCTTCCAGGCAGATTTAATACATCTTTAGTTAATTGGAACTTCTTAATTATTGCCCTGATGGTGGAAATGGGGATTTTCAATTCTATTTTCTTACAGCCACTTTCTATATTGTAAAGCTCAACAATCTTTTGCTGCACATCAGAACTATATTCTTTGGTTTTACTCATTGTGATGTCGATTAAGGGAATTTGGCCTTTGTGTTTCCTCATGTTTATTCTCCTGTGGAACAGGAAGTCATGGCTGGACAATTTCATGTTCATGATCACCCTGGTGTGCTAAAAAATGTAAATATGAATGGGAATATACTTCAGAGATATTTTACTCGTAAGAATTACTAGGGGTGCCAATAATTGTGGCCAACATGTATTGGAGAAAAATATATATATATGTTCAGTCATGAAACTCTAGAGGGTGCAGGCTGATGGTCCTTCACATGCAATCTATCACATCTTTACCACATGGCACAAGCTGATTGGCCTCGGCTGATCCTGCAGCCAATGAGATGCTCAGCATTGTAATGGTCTGTTTCAGTGTTTACCATAGGCTAGTCCTGCAGCAGTTCCTCCGACATTCAACCTCCACTAACCGTTCTTCCGTTTATCAATTCATAAATACAAATATATTAGGGCTGTCAAAATAAACCTGTTAATTTTGCCATTACAGTTTTTCTCTATTGCTAACACACTATAACCAGTTCATTTGGGACAGTTTCACAAAGCATTCAGTCAGTTCTCAAAACAAAAGCACATTTCTCAAAATGCTTAATTTGTTTTACCTGTTCTCTCACACATTCCACTTTTCTCAATGATTTCTGACAAACTCTACACAAAAATACAGTCATGTGACATGGGTTTAACCATGATCTCATTCAAAACAACACAATCTTATTAAACTGAAGCATCACAATGTGAACTCAAGCGCACGTTTACCCAATCAGTAAATATGACACCTTGCTACTTACTCAAAGCACTAGATGGTTTAGCTCCCCAGTACCTGAGCGAGCTCTTAATGCATTATAGTCCTTCACGTTTATTGCGATCTGAGAAATCAGGCCAGCTGATAATACCTAGAATATCCAAAATCAACCGCAGGCGGCAGATCCTTCTCCTATTAGGCTTCAATTGCTGAGCCTGGGAGGGAATGTTGAGGACCTGGTCAAGTGCTTTCTTGCACTTGCACTCGTGCCTTCGCTTTGAAGTATGATAAACTTTATAACTTGGATTGGATTCAAAATACAACAAATCTCATAAATTACACTTGAAATGTTAAAATTGTAATTGTTATTGATTTACCTGTGAAAATGAAAAAAAAAAGAAGCAAAAAAATACATTTACAAGGCAGATATAAACAAAATCTTACAAATGTTGGGACAATTTTTAAATTTGAATAAAATAAAAACGAATAGACTTTCAAATCACATGAGCCAATATTTTATTCACAATAGAACATAACAAATGTTTAAACTGAGACATTTTACAATTTTATGCACAAAATGAGTGTCCTCCAGTTATAGAATTGTCTAGTGTGTTCTAGGCCCAAGTTCCCTAAACAAATCTCCAAAGGAACTTTTTCTAATTTTGTATGTTGGAAAGGTTTATCTCCCACTGTAGATTGAAGGTGCATCTCATGTTGGGCCTGTTAAAGCTCTTTCCACTTTTCACTGTATTCATCAGAAATCTCTTCTAATGTCTTTTTAATGTGTTATCTGCTCATGTGATTGTCAGTGGATGTCTTGAGAAGTGATCAGATGAAGTTGAAATCTTGTAATTATGGCCATTCTAGCACCTGAAGTGCTGAGTGTGTCTGTGAGGGAGAACTGTGAAAGGATGCGCGCCAGAAAAATACAACCCAATGTCTCTAGTAATTCGCCTATGTAATTAATTTTGTGTTGATATATTTTTTACATTTTGTGTGCGATCACAAAAAAACAAGTATCCTGGGGATGTTGGAGGGGCACAAGATAAATCTGGGGGGATAAATCCCCTCTGGGGATTGGTGACACTATTTTCTTTTAGAGCTCCTGTACAGCTGAAATGAACCGTTTGCACCACTGAATCATTTTCCTCTCATCAAGCTGTTTTGAAACAATCTGTATTGCATAAAGCACAGGTGACTTGATTTGACTAACTTATGTTTTCAGTTTAAATGTTAGTTTTATTATTCATACCACAATAGTAAATAAGTCTCTTTATTGAAATTTTATTATCTATATAAAGATAAAAGTGTCTATTCCTTTTAAATGGACAGCAATATGAAAAAACATCCTTGAAAAATGTTTTATTGGGGTCCACAAAAGTCTAACATTTGATAATCTATAAGCATTTCACAGATTCTATGTACCATAATCATATAAAACAACACTGTCAATACATGATACAAATAAGATAAATGCACTCATTTCCATTCAAAGTGATGGAAATGATCAACAGAAAAACATCAGGCTTGAAAGATTTCTTATCCTGTGGCTCCCTCTAGTGGACACAGCTTTTATCTCTTATTGCAATGCCTAACAGTTTAGGAATTTGCAGTTAGCATCATAAACTCATTCGAGATCCAATCCAAGACACTGTCCACACTGGGGAGAAAACAACGTTTTTCTTACTCACTATTTTAGTTTTGTTTCCAGTCCAAATATCTATAAATTCTTAAATCAAGATGCATTTACTAAATATGTAAAATGACACGAGATATTATGTCTTGTTTTCTGTGGTGGGAAAATCAAAATTAAGTGAGTTTTTGCTTAAAACAAGCAAACTTGGGGTAAGAAAAATAATCTTAATTCAAGCGGAAACAAGATTTTTTTTTTTTTTTACCACATTGGCAGATAATTCTGCTTGTTTTAAGAAAAAAACTCACTTTTGATGATCCCCCTTCCCCCCTAGAAATCTTTACTTGTCTAGTCATTGCGTCTAGCGCCTATAGGTGGCCGTTTAAAGTTTGGGCGACAAAGTCCAAGATGGAATCAAACTTCCACCCCTCCGAAGCTCTGGCCCAAGCCGCAGGAGCCGCACCCTTCCCAAGGCAGCAAAAGAAGCCATAAAAAACAATGACATTAATTTAATTGTTAATCTAAGTAAGAATGAAATCAAGAGTATTATTAAGAAAAGGTTGAAAGAAAGGTAGCAAAAACAATGGGATAAGGAGAAGAAAGGTCGATGGTTTTACAGAATTCAAAGGAAAGTGGGAGAGATGAGATGTGCAGGGAAAAACAGGAGAGAGGAGATAATTATATATCAAGGACATACAAGACTAAACAGTACACTTTATAAAATGGGTAAACATGATACAGGAAGGTGTGAATTTTGTGGGCAAGAAGAAAGAGGAACATGTTATGATATACTGTCAGAAATACGAGTCTGAAAGAAGGATTTTAATGCAAAATTTTGCAAAAAATAAAAATGCAATTTATACTAGGAGATATTTTACACAAAAAAAAAAAAAATCGGGAAATTAATGTTATTGTTTTATTTTTCAGTATCTTTAAATGACAAATTTGTGGGGGAGATTATAAAAAGGGAGGGATTAATGGTGCGTTCACACCGGACGCGAATGAAGCGGTAAGCGCGAGTGATTTACATGTTAAGTCAATGCAAAGACGCGAATTGACATCCTGCGGCGCGAATGAAGCGATTCGCGCAAATCGCGCAAGTTGAAAAATCTGAACTTTGGCGAATTTCCGCGCCGCGTTAACCAATCAGGAGCTTGCTCTAGTAGTGACGTGACGTAGCGAGCTGAGGCAGAAATTCAGATTGAGGGTCAACAACAAAAATGGTTTGTGATATAGCATGCAGATAGTAGAAAGATAAACAAATACTGTATGAATCAATGACATACCCAAACTCATATATACACAATATAAACAATACCTGGCTTTTTAAGGTGTAGTACAGAACATATTTGCGCATTAGTGTAAATGAAGATCATAGTGTTTTCACTCACCACAAACTTCCAGTATTTACAAAAGTGATTACACCATTGTAAGGTTGGAGTGCGAGGTTGGGTTTAGGGGTTCTGCTTTGAAATGGTTCCATTCATACCTTAAGGATAGAACATTCTCTGTTAATTTTGCAAATGTTTCCTCTTCTGTGGTTCCTTTAAAATACGGTCTCCCTCAGGGCTCCATTTTAAGTCCTATATTGTTTTCTTTGTATATGCGCCCCTTGGGATCCATCTGTCGTCGTTATGACATCCCGTACCATATGTACGCAGATGACACACAGATTTATTTTCCCCTTAAAGTTGGAGATGAACAGTCTTTGCAATCTTACTCTGTCTGAATGAAATTAAAATTTGGCTCTCTAATAATTTTCTTCAGCTTAATGAAAGAAAATCTGAAATCATAATATTTGGGCCATCAAATTTTAAAGAGCGTGTAGTCAGTATTCTTGCTCCTTTGGAGATGACTGTGAAGGACAATGTGAGAAATCTTGGGGTTATTATTGATTCATCGATTAGCTTTGATAAACAGATTAACTCAGGTGTAAGAAGTAGTTTTTATCATCTTAAAATTATCGCTAAGCTTAAACCTTTTCTTAGTTTTAATGATTTGGAGACTGTTGTTCATGCTTTTATTTCTTCGCGACTGCACTATTGTAACTCCCTCTGTAGGGATCAGCCACCAACAACTGTCACGTCTGCAGCTAGACTTTCACTCCGGTGCTGCGTTCTCTTCATTGGCTACCAGTCAAGTTTAGGATTGAGTTTAAGATTTTACTGGTTGTTTTTAAAGCTTTACATAATTTGTCTCCAAATTATATTTCCAATCTTATAGAGCCCTACATCTCAGCTAGGTCTTTAAGATCGTCAAATCAACTGTTATTAGTTACTCCTCAGTCCAAAAAGAAGTCAAAAGGTGATCGTGCTTTCTCAGTAGCAGGCCCTAAACTGTGGAACAATCTCCCTCTTTATATTCGACAAGCTCCATCAGTGGAGGTCTTTAGGTCCCAGCTGAAGACTTATCTGTTTAGCTTGGCTTTTTAAGTAGTTTCTGTTTAATTTTTGTACTTGTAAATTTGTATGTCTTCTGTGTTTTTATTTCACACTGTGAAGCACTTTGGGCAACGAAGTTGTGTATAAATGTGCTATACAAATAAATTGAAGTTGAAATTGTAATCCTCAAAGTTCACCTGTGTGGCAAAAATGACAAAGTTAATGACAATTCAAGCAATTGTGATGTTCAGTCAAAAACACTTCTGTAACTCTTTCACTCACTTTTCTCAACCCTTGTCGAGCCATCTGGGCTGGGTTTCCCGAAACCTTCTTAACTCTATGTCGTTCTTAAATTATACCTTAAGCTGTACATTAACGTTAATATGTGTTTCCCGAAACGCTCTTAGTTAAGTATACCTTGTAAGTCATACTTTCGTAAGGTTGGTCTGGACCACTCTTAGCTATACCTTATCACTATTGACAGTCAATACGAATATAATTCTGAAGCTGTAATACACCCAGTGTTCGATTAGGATAAATGGCAAGAATAAAATGCAGAGATTCACTGCTAAATTCAAATGTGCTTTAGCGCTGATCCAGAGACAGACATGCGCTTGTCATGTATCACAACTATTCTGTGTTTTTAACCTCATCGCACTTTATTTTAGGTTTCAGACATTTAAATACACATTTGAATTAAGAAGACTACTGCATAAAAAAGACATTTATAATTTGTTAAATTCAAATTACACTGATGTCTACGGAAGCTGCAACAATAACCCTTTCAATTATAATTTGACGAAGTGTTTTATTCATATCAGATACACATTGTTTATGAAACAATAAAGTTTACTCTATTCTTCTCCCTGTTCACCGGCCACATACTAAGGCTATATGTATTTCGGGGAAGATTTCGTATATCCGACAGCTCTATCTGCCGTGCAAACTCATCACGCAACAAAAACATTCACTTCCACATATTTTACAATCGGAATATATCATAAAATTCATGATATACACAGTAAAATCGGCAGTGTTAATTAGGCAGTGTTACTCTACATTTACTCTTAAGGAGTTAACTTAACAACAAATAGTGAAAGATACCCTCTAGTGTTGGTGAAAATTATCAGAGTTAATTCTGCCTCGTTAACTTTACTCTGTTAAGCTCCGCCCCTCAAGCTAACGTCAAGGATTTGAACAGAAGTTTCTGGTCGTCGTCGCAACCGCCATTTTCTTTCACCTCGCACCAAAAGGTAAGCTCTTTTAAGTAACGTATTAAAACATCACTTTTGAATAAATGTGCTAATATTACAGCATACATGTAGGTTGTAATTTGATGAACTTTGTCCAATTCGGTAGGGTCAAACTCCGAATAGAACTTGCAACTTCGCAGTATGGTGGAGAATTAACTTTTTGTCACAGTGTAATGATGAATCTTAAATTATGTCAATGATCGTATTTAATTTGTATTTCTGTTGTAGTTAGCTTTGTTATATCCTGCTAATTAAGTTGGCTTTGAAAAAGCCAACTTACTGATCTACTATTTAAGCTTATTATTATTATTCTTCTTCTTAGACTAAAATTTCTAATTGCTACTCCTCCTAGTCTGTTCAAGCTACAACCACCAAACTCGGCCCAGACCTTCAGACTGTTCTGACTTACGGTTTTCCTAAAAATGCTGATTAAAACTTGGAAAAATCCCATTGACTTTCATTGAACTGCCTTGGCTGATCTGAACATTCCGTCCAACTGTCAAAATTCAAATTAAAACACACAGACTCAATTAAACTGCCATTCCTATTTCCAAGCCATTTAAACTCATTCAAACTCATTCAATCTATCTATCTGACTATTTCTATCTATCTGACTATTTCTATCTATCTATTAAACTAAATCTATCTATCTTCTATCTATCTATCTATTAAACTAAATCTATCTATCTATTAAACTAAATCTATCTATCTATCTTCTATCTATGTATCTATCTATCAAACTAAATCTATCTGACTATTTCTATCTATCTATCTATCAAACTAAATCTATCTATCTATCTATCTATCTATTAAACTAAATCTATCTTCTATCTATCTATCTATCTATCTATCTATCTATCTATCTATCTATCTATCTATCTATCTATTAAACTAAATCTATCTACTATCTATCTATCTATCTATCTATCTGACTATTTCTATCTATCTATTAAACTAAATCTATCTATCTTCTATCTATCTATCTATTAAACTAAATCTATCTATCTTCTATCTATCTATCTATTAAACTAAATCTATCTATCTATCTTCTATCTATCTATCTATTAAACTAAATCTATCTATCTTCTATCTATCTATCTGACTATTTCTATCTATCTGACTATTTCTATCTATCTATCTATTAAACTAAATCTATCTATCTTCTATCTATCTATCTATTAAACTAAATCTATCTATCTTCTATCTATCTATCTGACTATTTCTATCTATCTGACTATTTCTATCTATCTATTAAACTAAATCTATCTATCTGACTATTTCTATCTATCTATCTATTAAACTAAATATATCTATCTATCTGACTATTTCTATCTATCTATCTATTAAACTAAATCTATCTATCTTCTATCTATCTATCTATCTAAGGTGCTGCTGATTAACACTTACGAGGAGTACAGTGTAAGTGCAGCTCCAGCCATGGACATCGGTGCTGAAAAGCTCCCTATCTCATGAAACTCAAAAGCATTATGTGTATATCTAAGTAATGATCAGTTGAGGGATGAAATTGATGAGCTTAGTGAGGTATGAGGGTTTCACGTAGTGATGGTAAGGCGTCGCAGTTGTTCAAAATTGGCTGTGAAATCCCTGATGTTAATACACTTTATTCTCATTGGTCAGATTCTGCGATGACAAGGATGACGTGTTATATGTTTTTCTTTGACAACTTCCTGTATTTATCTTGATAAAAATCTATCTATCTATCTATCTATCTATCTATCTATCTATTAAACTACTAAACTAAAACTTAAACTTCAAACTTCAAACTTTTAAAACTGTTTCAAACTTTCTGGCTAGGCTTTTTCAAGCCAACTTAAAGTTTGTCTCGACGAACTTTTTTATCTTTTGTATATTGTTAGTTGTAAACGTCAAATTATCCAACGTCACAGTGGAGCATTAACAGTTAAGGTTAGCCGCTAAGTTTTTCATTAACATTAGATAGTCGAAATTGCAGTGTTCATATTCAAAGACTTAGTTAAAAGTGATGACTATGCAAACTATTGCAACAATTTCGGTATCTAACCTTTTTCCACTGTCATGTGTGTAAAACTAGGTCACCTAAGGTTAGGCCTACAGAACATGCTGCTTAAGGTGAAACTTGGGGATGCTCAGAAATTTGTTAAAATAACCGAGCTGAACCTGAAGGAGTTTTTGTCTGCTGGTAAGAAAAAAATAATACTTTTTAACTTTTTAGTATTTTATTTTAGGTTTAAAAATCATATTTCAATTACTTGTTTGTTATTACAGTTGCATTTGTGACTGAAAATAGATGTGTGCGAACTGTAAAATTTATTTTGGAGCACCTGTACGAATAAAAAAAAATCCCTGCGATCAGTTTTCTTGAATGTAATATCATAAAATGTCTTCAATACCTTAAATGGCATAACAAACGTCTTAATAGTCATTTTAAGGCGACTTATATTTTGGGAATGGAAAGATAAGCCATAAATTGCGTTACTGCCTAATGTGAATATTAAACTTCTAAAGGCTATTTGATTGCATTAAATCAATGTGAGCACTTAACGTTTAAAAGCCTGAACGCGGCGCTGTTGTGCGTTCGACATGCTGGCTCAGCATGCTCAGAATTAGTTATCAATCAATGACGCACATTTATGCCAAGCGATTGCTTATGAACTAATGCTGATCAATTATAACAATGTTTACGTCACAGTGTTTATATTGTAATATATTGTATACGGTTGTAAGAATGCATACTTTATCTCCCTCTGAATTTGATTGAGCAACCTGCAGTAATAAAGCATAGACATTTCAAAATAAGAGTCCCAGTGTATTTCGTGCTTGTTTATAAACAAAAGTTTGGCAGTTTGTCCAGTTTCCACGCGGTTATGTGGAACGATATGAGGGTGAGTAAATAATGACACAATTTGTATTTTTGTCTGAAGTAACCCTTTACGTTTCACCAAACTAAAACTGAAACAAAAATGAACAAAAACTAATAAAAATGACTAAAACAACAACATTATTAAAACTTCTAACTAAAAATTAAAATGAAAGCTTCAAAGCAGAAATAGTTTTGCCCCTAAAGTTTCTAAATGCAACTGAGAAGCACAGGTGCTCCTTGGGGAAAAGTAAGTGTCAAGCCCTGTATATACTGTCACATGCTGGTAACTCTGAACATCAGAGCAAATGCAAAAAGTAACTGATCAACATTTTAATATGTAATGCCTTTTCTCATTTAGTTGCATATCTCTTTCCAGCTTTTTTAAAGTTCGGTGTCCCAACTGTACCCGAGAATGTGATGGTTGTTGATGAATCAGGGACGGAGGTGGATGATGATGTTTTTGAGGATGTAGTTAAAGATCCATCAGTTGGAGTTCTCACCATAAAACATGGTGCAGGTTTGTATTTATTACATTACTTGCTAGAAATTTTCTTAGTGCTTATTTTTTAGGATTGTGAAGATTTTCCCCTCCCCCCCATTTATGGAACTAGACTTGGAACCTGCCTCTCCACATGCCTCTCCACCAGCCTCTCCTGTGCAGTTAAATCGGTCCCTGTCTTCATCTATTGACTCCACTGATTCACAGGACACAGTGATTATTGAAGAAAGCTCTTCAAGTAAAAGAATGAGGCTAGATCAAGAAGCTAAAAAGGTGAGCATCAAAAAAAAAAAACATTAAAAAAAAAAAATTAAGTTAATGCTTTGTTCTTAAAATGCCATATTCATGCTTTGTTTTGTTTTGTTTATTTATTTATTTATTTTTTTATTATTATGAAGTTGGTAGAATCCATTCTTGTCCAGAAACCTGGTGGGGAGCATGTAATAAATGAATACAACCGAACTAAAACTTTGGGGGATGAAACGAGAAGGAAAATGGTGAACATCCTGGCAGCTGACATGACAGAAAAGAATGGGTAATCTGCATATCATTAACTGGTGTATATATGATCTCTCAGTGTAGTTCTATCACCTTTTGCTTTTTGAACCTGGGCTAAAGAGAAGTGGATTTTTTTTTTTTTTTAATTATACAGTACATCACCACCACGGCAGGTTAAAGAAAAATACGCCAGAGGAATTGTGGCTTTGTTCCCTTACCTCAGTGACCCCTTCTCCAAAAATGGCTATGTAAGTATCACACTGTTTTTGAATTTAATTTCTGTGTTGACATGTCTTAAATGCTGATCACACACCCATAATACAGGTGGTGAATTTTGCTATTTATTTAACTTTTTTTTTTTTTTTTTTTTTTTTTTTCCTCTTTCTGTATTTTTGTCTTTCTAAGGAGCATTACTATGATAGTGAGAGTGGCACTGGGTACTTGGCGTGGCGAATCAAGACTATACAGAGAGGCTTGGCTAAAGAACGACGAGCATCATTTGAAGGTACAGAATGAAATCGCCTGGTTTATTCGTTATTTTTCATAGCTCATTGTGCCATATTTCACAGCAGTTTTGTTGCTACTGAGTTGCCTTTAAGTTGTAGTTCACCCAAAAATGAAAATTTTATGTTTATTTGCTTAGTCCCAGAGCATCCAAGATGTAGGTGACTTTGTTTCTTCAGTAGAACACAAATGATGATTTTTAACTCCAACCGCTGCCGTCTGTCAGTCAAATAATGCATTGAAATGGTAACACAATCTATAAGAGTAAAAAAAACATGCACAGACAAATCCAAAGTAAACTCTGCGGCTCGTGATGACACACTGATGTCCTAAGACACGAAACGATCAGTTTGTGTGAGAAACTGAACGGTATTTATATCATTTTTTAACCTCTAAAACACCACTATGTCCACAAACCGATCGTTTCCCATTGACACACATTATACGACTGACAGACCGTAACGGTTGGAGTTAAAAATCATCATTTGTGTTCGACTGAAGAAACAAAGTCACCTACATCTTGGATGCCCTGGGGGTAAGCAGATAAACATCAAATTTTCATTTTTGGGTGAACTATCCCTTTAACTGAGGCATTTTTATTTATAAAAAGATGAGCTTCCCCTTTTGTTTAAGTATTAACCGCATATGGCATTCTCTAAGCAGTTTTGAAGCTAGTAAGATGCTTTATTCATCAGGACAAGGATCACCTTCTGAGGGGATGTCTGGTGGACCAACTGTAAGACGGGAGTCAGAGTTTACTCCAGAGATTGTCTTGAGTGAGGATGAATGCAAGGAAGCAATTGCGTTTATGAAACATTCTGCTGATGAGGACACAGTCAAGAAGAAGATGGAAATTGACATTTGACTATCGCCGCAAATTGGTTCTGGACCCTATGCAGTCAAGCGATATATTGACAGTCTTTCCACGTTTCAAAGACGTTAAAGGCTTGGTAAAGTGTTTATGATCATTTTTAAGGATTTAAATAATGCATTATTGTTGTCTAAAATAAGTTTGTTCAGTGCTTGCAGGGGTTTATATTTAATAATAATTCCTTTTCTTAGATTGAGCAAGACTTTGTTCTGATGTTTGGAGAAGAAGTGTCAGGCAAGCTACTGGAGAAGTGGACAACTGCATTCAAGAAAAAAGTGATTCAGCAGTCCAGAAAGCTTCCAACCACCAGTGATGTAGAAGAACTCCTGCTAGCAGCTCAATTTCCTGATGACTCAGAAGAGGGTGTTAATTTTGGTAAGATGTTTCAGATTAATTTAATATTACTAATTTTAATAATGTTTATGTAAGATTTTATGGAACATAAGGGGGAAATATTTAGTTCCCATTCATTTTTTCATATTTATTTAGTTTCAGTTTTCATTATTGACGTTTTACTAACATATACTGTCTAAACAGTTTGGGACTCTGACCTCTCTTCTATACTACTGCTGTTGCATCTGATCCCACCTTCTGCCCAAGGCCGAAAGAGACCAGGAAAGGTGTCTGCCTCTCAAGCAGAGAAACA
Source organism: Megalobrama amblycephala (assembly GCF_018812025.1). NCBI lineage: Eukaryota > Metazoa > Chordata > Actinopteri > Cypriniformes > Xenocyprididae > Megalobrama > Megalobrama amblycephala. Next base: position 172,028 of record NC_063056.1, read on the forward strand.
TCTTGTTGTCTTTAAGAAGGTTTGTTTTAGTTTTTTTTTTCGTTGTAATTTTCTATTGTTTAACATATCAGTGATGGTTTTGTACAATTTGCTTTGTCTTCTCAGAGTGGAACAAACATTGAGGAGCATCTTTGAAACATCACTGCTAGTGCTCAGCCTTATCTCCTGGCCGTGGGACCTCAGAAGAATGCAGTTCACCAGTTCTTCATCGTTCTCGATCAGCATGCCATTCCATGCAAGTCGACCTCTTCTCTTGGTGCCTTTGACGAACTGTTTAAGGCACACTTTGTGTTTGGCACATCTTACAATACTATGCTACACAACATGTACACTTTTATTCAGACCACTGTGTACAACATAGATGTTGGCAAAGTGAAAGAGAGTCCTCGTGTTGCTGAGGTCAGAGCAAGGTTGCTTAGCTAGGTCCCTTAAGATTTTCTGTCCTCATGAAGTGTTATGTTTGTCAGGCTGAGTTAAATGGTTCAAAAATACTTCTTAGGCACTTCAGATTAGTTCATGGTTTAGTTCCTGGAAAGAATCTTCACCTTAAGTGTATAGAGTCAGGTTGTGGTTCTGTGTTTGGTACTTTTTCAGGTTTTCGGAAACATGTGCACACAAAACATGCTGAGCAAAATGTCAGTGAGCAGAATTTTGACACCACTGATAGCCAGGAGACTGCCAAGGCAGATGGACAAAGTAATGCTGAAGTACTTGATCAGATTGGCAGTGCTGAAGAGGTGGCCACTACATCTGAACTGTTAAAGTCAAATAAGAGCACTTTCGATATGTGTGCATCTGCTGTTGCACAACTAAAAGTTGCTGGTTTAAGTCAGTCTGCTATAAGTGGTTTTGTTTCATCTATGGAAGAAATGTTTTTTGAGATTCATAGTCAGGTCCAGGATGCAGCTTTGCTCTGTTTGTCTTCACAGGACACTGCTACTAAAAGAAAGATAGAAAATTCATTTCAAAACTTGGAAAATCCATTTACTATGTTAAATTCTGAAGCCAAACGAAAGAGACTCTTTACGGAAAAATGGGGAATTGTTGAACCAAGCGAAATAGTGCTTGGCACAAGATTTGACAGCAGGAGAAATAAAACCACAGGTTTGTTCGATCAAGTTGTTGTAACTGATAAATTTGCTTATATTCCCATTTTAGAAACATTAAAGGCAATTTTACAAAATCCGCTACTTATTGATTTGTTTAAACCCAGGCATGTTCCAAAGGAAGGCATTTATGTTGACTTAAGTGATGCGGCTTATTTTAAAAGTAATCCCCTATTTTATACAGAAAATGATGCCTTACAAATTCAGTTATTTTATGACGATTTTGAGACCGCTAATCCTTTGGGATCCAAAAAAGGTATACACAAATTAGGTGCAATCTATTTTACATTAAGGAATTTCCCCCCAGTTTTTAACTCCTCATTGGTGAATATTCATCTGTGTGCCCTCTTTCATGCACAGGATATTAGGCGCTATGGTTTTAATTCTATACTTGAGCCTCTAGTAAATGATTTGAAAGTGCTTGAGATTGAAGGGGTTAAGAATCCAGTGTCTGGAAATTGTATTAGGGGTACATTTATTCAAGTCACTGGGGATAATCTTGGCTTGCATAGCTTGTTTGGGTTTCTTGAGTCATTTGGGGCTCGAATATAGCTGTCGTTTCTGTCTTCTTGAGAAACATCACTTTCAGTCAGTGTTCTGTGAAGACAACCCTGAGGTTGTACTAAGAACAGCTGAGATGCATGCTCTGCACTGTGAAACTTTAAAAACTGATTGTACACTACCTCATGTTTATGGTGTCAAACGTACGTGTTTGTTGAATTCACTCAAGTATTTCAACACAGCCAATAATTTCGCTGTGGATATAATGCACGACATTCTAGAAGGAGTTGCTCAGCTAGAGGTAAAACTTGTTCTGCAGTACATTCAGCATAATTTTCTGAGCACTGATGATCTTGCTGGTAGGGTACATGCTTTTGACTATGGTTACAATCAGCAGAGGAACCGTCCTCCAATGGTCAAATTGTTTGATGGAAGCAACGATTTGGGTTTAAATGCCATCCAATCTTGGTGCTTGTTGCGTAACATGCCCCTATTATTTGGTGATTTAGTGCAAAGAGATGATAAACACTGGCATCTTTTGATTTTACTTTTGCAAATTGTGAACATCGTATTTTCACCAGTCTTAACAGAAGGCATGACCATTTATCTTAAACATTTAATAATTGAACATCACCAGCTATTCAAAAAATTATTTCCTGAAAGAAGTCTTTTGCCAAAGCATCATATAATGATCCATTACCCACAGTGTATAAGAAAAATTGGACCAATTCTGCACATGTGGTGTATGCGTTATGAAGCTAAGCATAAATTTTTTAAAGCACAATTAAAAAGTTTCAAAAACATCACCAAAACACTAGCCAAAAAGCACCAATTTTGTACTGCGATGCACTGGGAGTCTTTTAGCCAGTACAGATTGTCTCTTGGCCCAGGGAAGATGGTAGAACTCAATGAACTAAAAGGTGGCCAAGAAATTGCTTCCAAACTAGGAGTGGTAATGTCAGATGTTGTCTATTCTGTAAAGTGGATCAAACACCATGGCACAGAGTTTCGCCCTGACTTTATTATCTGTATAGAAGTAGCATGTGAGATGCCAGTGTTTTGTAAGATCAAGACTATTGCTGTGAAAGATGAAAATGTGCTGTTGTGTGGAACACTGATGGAAACTGTATGTTTTGATGACCATTACTATGCTTTTACAGTCAGACTGCATCCAGACAGAGTTTTTAAGGTAGTGAATGTTAATGAGCTGTGTTATTTCAAACCATTTGATCTTCAGATGAAATATGGTACAACAGATTCTGCACTGCATGTAGTGCCATATTGCCATTTAATGCAGACGTGATGTATTTTTGTGTATTTGAATGTTTCCTGAGCCTGACTCTTGTTTTAATAAATGTTTTAAATGTGACATTGTTGAAGTTGTTTTCTTTGTTTTGAAAACATGTTTTAAGAATTCATTTGACATTGTAGAAGAGTAATTGTTTTACTGTACTTGGACCACAAAGAGAAATACTGACACTTATTAACCTGTTGCAACACCAAATGGGTTTTAAGAATTTTACTCTGAGAGAATTTTTCAATATTAAAGTTGTAAGTAAACTCTGTTAGTGAAATTTTAACACCTAATAAGAGTTAATTTCCCCTTAGTGTTAAACTGAGGTAACACAGTTCAGTGTCGACCAGTGTTAAATTTTTACTCAAAATAGAGTTAATTTTACTCTGAAAATTTAACACTGACAAGAGTAATTTAAATATTAACACCTAATAAGAGTTAATTTCCCCTTAGTGTTAAATCATAGTAACACCAAACAGAGTTAATTTCCCCTTAGTGTTAAACTGAGGTAACACAGTTCAGTGTCGACCAGTGTTAAATTTTTACTCAAAATAGAGTTAATTTTACTCTGAAAATTTAACACTATGACAAGAGTAAATTAATCACCAATTCTGAGTGGGACCAAATACACTCGGACCCAGTGTTAAATTTGACTCTTAAAGAGTTAATTTAACACTGCAAAATTTACTGTGTAGTTAACAAGTTTGTAAATATAAAAAAAATAAATAAATAAACAATATAAACGCGACACCTACATGTCTGTCAGCTGCATGACGCGTCTCCAAGGAATTAAAACTTTGTTCTAAATAAAGGTCGCCTTAAACTCACGCTGATGGAGCTCCGCGCCCCAGAATATAGATAAATTACAATATAGATTTAGTTTTCATTTTGGATTACTTTTATAACATCCCATGAGTCCTGATAAATGCAATTTCTACTTCCGAAGTACTTCTTTTTATGAAGAACACTGATTTCTCACATAACGCAGTGAAGCAGACCCTGTATAGAGAGAATTATCGATTCTCGAGCCATCGATATCAACCATTTCAGCACCGCCGCCATGGACAGCACCTGGTAACGTCGCACTTAAGAAGATATACCTTAAGCAACCTCCTAAGGTATAGTTCGGGGAACACGCCTGGAAACGGTACATCTTCAGTTAAGGTCTACCTTTAGAGTCTTCGTAGCGCGCTAAGAGACAACGTTATCGGGAAACCCAGCCCTGTTCTCTTTTGCCACGCAAAATGACACCAGTGGTGTAATGACTTAACTGAAAGATCTTACCAGTTGCATCACAAGAATTGAGAACAGTGCGGAAGTAGCTCTCAATTGCCTCAACGAGAGGATGAAAAGTTAAAAGCACATTATTTGTTTTATTTAAGTCTTAAATACTTCTCACACACAAACTCAAACCAAATGCCACATTTTGAACTGTGCATTTATTTATATATATATATATATATATATATATATATATATATATATATATCTCATGAGGACCAAAAATGTCCCACAAGGACAAGGATTTCGGATAGCCTATTGCCATCTTTATGGGGACATTTTATCCCCATAACGTAGGGTTTACCAAGACCACACACACACACACACACACACACACACACACACACAGTCATCGATCATCAGTTGCATTCTCATTCTCCCTTTTTAAAGCTGCTGTCTGTAACTTTTTTTTTGGTTAAAAATGATCCAAAATCAATTTGAGCAAGTACATAACCAACCAGTGTTCAAAAATATCTCCTTACCTCAGCCCGATTCACAACGGCAAGTTTGTAATAATGTTTTATAATTCTGGTGTATATGATATAATATAATAATGACAGAGTCTAAACTTTGCCAATATTTATCTTATATACAGGCATTTGACTAAAAACACATTCAGTCATCGCTCCCAAAATGAATTCAACGGGTCATCTTGTTAATGTTATAAATTATTTGTCATTACCGATTAAAGAGTATGGCGCCACCGCACGGTTAAATAAACACATTTGCCGAGTTTAGACCTCTGAATCTCGCGGGGACTCAGAGCACTATCTGGGGTTGCGAGGACTCTCTCAGCGGTGTCAGAGGAGCTCGTAATATAAAGCCGATCAGAGCTCTAGTCCATGTGCGTCAACAATGTCGCGTCCCAAAGATACACTGTTACTCCCGTCTTCTCATCCGAACGTGTTATGCGAGTGATGCTTAGTCCATTAAAACTCGCTTAAAATACTCAAAGTAGATAACAAACTATAAATAAAACATTGACAGAGTATATTCTTGCCGAAATAACTCCCTCTTTACGAACAAAATCACATTCAAACTGAAATCACACAGAGAAGCCCAAACTTGCGTCTCACTCTCTTCAATCATTTAACGGTTCTCCCCACTGAATCATAATCCACCAATCAGAATACACCTGCTATTAAAAAGGGGTGGGACCATAACTTTTACAAGCCAATCGAAACGAATGACTTGCTTAACCAAATTTGCATACAAAGATTATAAATACTGGTTAATACTCTTAAAAATAAACAGTAACGAACTCAACCTTCAATGTGTACATTTAAAAAGCACATGGATTTAACCCAGGGTTACATATAGGCTATATATATATATATATATATATATATATATATATATATATATATAGGGTTGTACTCAAGAGTTAAAGGTCCTGCAGTAAGGAGAAATTCTTCAATGTCCTGATTGTCTATGGCTGCATTTACACTGCAATTCTTAAAGCAGATGCGATCTTTTGACCATATCTGATTTTTTGGCCCGTTTACATTCACTTTAGATGTGACTGGTATCCGATATCTGTTTACATCAATTCCTGCCCAAAATGATTAGAGGGCGATATGATATAGCATAATGACTGTGGGCTATCCAGGCTGCTAACAATACTAGCTTAAAATTGGCAAAGTGAAGACTCAAGACAATGCAAGAAAGGATGACAGACAGAATCACAAATGATCCAAGTCTGTTAAATTATGGTTGAGGTATAAAGTGATTATCTGGGAATATCTGGGAATAGCTTGGGTCTATTCATATTAGACACAGCAGGACTATATATGAACTCTGATGCCATGATTCTTATTGTTGCCATTATTTTATTCTCTTTAAATTCAAGAGGGTCACAATCGCGACATTAACAGTTCTTTTGGTTTTAGACAAAGGTTGCATTTGACTATTACGTTCTTCTTGTCCTTATCTCTGTCCATCTCGCGAATGTTCAGTCTTCTGCCATCTTCACCCATTAGCCACTTTTCCACTGGCCAGCGTGAGCTAATAGCCTCAGACCTGGAGCACAGAGGCCGTAATCATGCCGTGTTTCCACTGTCGGGCCAGTAACCTTGCGGCACTCTTGTACAACCCACCCTAAACATGCCTTCACTGGACTACATCACACAATACAAAGATACACCAGCGAGAGGGAGAATTTTTATTGTCACATTGACCTAAAAATTCCAAAACAAACAACAAACCCACTTAATTCCAACTTAATTTTAATCAATATTTCATCAATCAATTGCTTGGATTTAAGCAGCAAATATAGCAGACAAAATAATCAGGAGGACATTGGAGGCGCCGGCGTGATCACTTGCGTTGCGAACTGAAGCGCGTCGCTTAAACAAACTGAAACTCTCACAGACATGAGTAATATATCAGGGTTCATGCAGGTTTCAGTTAGTCAAATTTAAGACCTTTTTAAGACATTTTAAGACCATAAAGATTGAAATTTAAGACCTACACGATGCATTACCAAAAAAATATTAAAATCAAAGAAATTCTGAAAAAAAAAAATCATTTTATTTCAATGAATTCAGTCATTGAAAAAGCATTAATTTAATTTACAGATAAAGCAATCACATTAGTAACCTTCCACACACTTCAATGTGCCAATGTCCAAAACCTTAGGCCCAAAATGAAAATAGGCTAAAACAAACTTGCCCTCAAATAGAATAGATTTCATCTCATATTTATTTACATTACAAAACAGCATATTAATAGCCTAATAGAGATTGAACAGGCTACTCCAACCCAGGTAATAACCAATGTAGCACACACACACACACCAGATAATCCATGTTAGATAGATACTTACCTCGGGATAATTAGAGTATCTATCTATCTATCTATCTATCTATCTATCTAACATGGATTATCTGATGTGTGTGTGTCCCGCACTGTCCCATGAACTGTGAGCCCAGGTACCTCGACTTAACAATTCCATTGTTCCAGAAACGAACGTGGACGTCAAGCTGCTGGGTCCTGGTGGTCTGATTTTGGCTTTCATTGAACATTACAGCATACGGCCCGGTAAGAGTACGAATCAATTCCCCCTTTATAAACTCCCCCAATCCAAATCTCGCCACATAAGTGATCTTGTTGGGCCCGCAGGAGAACGTCTTCGTGAATACTGAATCAGGGAACATCACTTGGAAGAGATCACTAATCTCGCTGTTGCTATTAAATGAGTGGCATTTAGTCACCGTGTGTAGTATCCAAAGCACCTCGGCTTTCGATGTGTCAGTCGATCCAAAAGTACCCCAAAGGTTGTTCGACGGAGCTGCGATGATATTTGCGCTGGAGACCGGAGGGACCAGGCATTGAGGAGGAGTTGATTTTTTTTTTTTTTTTTGGCAAAGTTTGCAGTGAGCCTCGTACCTGGAGCTGGGTACCGCTTGTAACCAACAGCAGAAATCGCTGTGATTAGCCATGTCTCATTGAAAGTAACTCTGAGGAGACGCAGACGTATTTTGCGGGCAGGTATTGCATTTATCATGGGATTTGTAGTTTTATCACCGCGTATACCAACACCAATATACCCCAGAAAGAACTACAACTCGCTACTTTTTTGCTACTTTGTAATAACTTTCAGCAGGTAGTGTTTCTGGAAATGGGTAAAAAAAAATTTAGACCTGACTAAATGAAATTTAAAGGTGATTTTTTCGTTGACTGAGAATCCAAAGACTGTTAGTGAGTTTTTGAAATGAGCGCATGCGTAAGAACAACCCCCCTCCTTCGAGGGAATGCCTCCCAAAACTCGTAAACACTCGTGTTGGAACATGAGTGTTTACCACCGGCATTCGCTGTGTCGTATTAGTGGATTCATTATGTCGGACTCACCGCAGGTAACTCATAATCTGCAGTTGTTACTCCTGTCTCCTGACAAAAACATTGCATGCGGCGCCTGTGGAGTGTGGAAAGTTACTGGAGCACGCAGCCGCGCTCGTCTCTCACAAGGAACGTCACGGCAGTGATTGACAAGCCAGAGGGCCAATCGTTTACGCGATGATCGCGTAAACGATTGGCTGATGTTTTTAAGGCCCTACCTCGTGCACAGATGATGATGTATATTAATATTATTCCTTTCAGTGCACCTAATAAATAGTCTTTTATCAGTTAGTAAAGACAGTTTCAAGGAAAATTGCAAAAATGTATAAAACAAAACATCCTCTTTAGCACCTTTAAGACCTCGGATGAAAATCTGGCCATTTTTAAGACTTTTTAAGGCCTTAAATTTAAAGTTCAGAATTGTAGACTTTTTAAGACCCCGCGGGAACATTTCTCTCTAGGTGTGTCCACTACTGCAGAGATGGCGAGTCAGTGTCGTCAGCTTCATCTTTTCAGCCGACACTGACAGAAAACACTAGTTTATAATAAACAAATAAAATGTCTCCTTGCTATTTTTTTTGACATTCATAATTATTGCTTTTGCTGGTTCTTTATGGTAAGCTTTATGTGTGCTTGAGTGCGCTCATTATGGTATAGTATTCTCTCCAGTATATATTTAAGTTATTAAATTAATATAAATGTGTGATTTGTCGACTAATGGCTAAAATGAACAACTACTAGTCGTCTAGAAAGAAAAAAAAACTTATTTCTCATATTTTTGAACCTGAGTCTACTAAATGCCCACTACTAATAAAAATAACATAATGAATAATAAAGCTCCAAAAATGTGTTTTTGAATCAATTACATTTTATTTGTGACAAATAATTAACCAACAAAGACGGGACTCAAACTCTGATCGCTGGTTGCAGTGTAGTCCACAAGGCCGTATCATCTGGGTATCACTACAAGTCTGTGTAAAGCCTAATTCATGTAGCATTTTTATACTGGCATGTTTTGTATTTTTATATAGAAATATTTTCATTATTAAAGAAAAGTATGCTGATCATAACAACCTACTGTATTTTATTCTTAATATCATAAGCAAAAACACAAATGCTGCTGAGTGTAACATAGCGCCGGTTAGCAAGTCCTGACAACCTTAATTTTACTATCATTTAGATTCATTTATTGAATCTAATGTTAATGTTTCACTTAATGATGACAAGGATCACGTGTGTTTTGTGTTTGTTCTCACTCCTTCAGTTCCTCTAATGCTCACAAAGCTGTATTTTTATAACCGTTAAAGCTCTTTTCATGCAGTCATGATATATTGTCATGTTTATCCAAATAAAACTGATAAAAAATGTAAACTTCAATTTGGTATTTATATAGTGTAGGCTTATGTTGAACTTTATTCTTGTACAAACAGACTCTGAGCAGTACGTAAAGAACTGAATGAAAACGTCTCTGAAACATCAGTGTATTTGACATCAATCAACTTAATGTAATGACAGATCTACTACATGGGTATGGATGAATGCGTTAACCCTCTGGAGTCTGAGGCTGATTTGGGGCCTGGAGAAGTTTTGACATGCCCTGACATTTGTGCTTTTTTCAGTTGTTCATAAACATATATACACAAGTGTCATACACTGTATTCAGCACAAACTAGGCTACCATATATGTGAGGAACATGTGTGTACATGTTTGTGTTTTTGAAGGAATAATGTTTATGCGTGGTTACTGAAAAAACAAAAAACTAAGTACTATATAAGGCCAATAAAAGTATATATCTGTGTTCACAAGACTATAAGGTAGACTAGAGTTTTTGCTATATAAAAATATATATATATTTATAAAATAGAGAGACACTTTTTGAGAGATTGATTGATTAATTAAAGACCTGTGAAGATGAATTCTAAAAACTTAAGATGGCAACTTTTTTGTAACAAATACAGAAATTGTTTGTTTGAATAAAAATCTGAATGTATTACTATTTGTTAAAATGTGTATTTGCTGAATGCTGACGGTAAATGAGAAAGTAGTGTTTGTTACTAATAATATAAAAACAAATGCTATATTACTTTATCGTATAGAGTTTACTTTAACAGCTCTATCTAGTGTTGTATTTGACAAAACGGTTAACAAACAGAGACAGTAAACTAATGAAGACGGAGAATGGGAGCACTGGCGTTCTTCTAGCGCTGGGCGATACAGCTAAAACAATTAACACTATATAATCTTACATATTGATCAGTATTAATAATTATTGAAAAAAATTTAGTGGGAAAAAAATTTTTTGAATTCAACCAAATAGTGTAATTTACTAGAGGTCTATTTTAAAATTTTAAATATATTTGAATTTTTATTATTATTTATTTTTTGTTTGGATGTATGATTCAATGATCCACTCAGATTCTCTCGTTTCATTGCTGGATGAATCAGTGTATTTGAAAGAATCTGATGAATGTTGATTGAACATCAATTACATTTTTTTTAACACTCACTTGTCGCCACCTGGTGGTGAAACAATGTAATCGATAAATGCGTCGTTTTCAGCGCCAAGTTTCTTTCAAAAGCTGATTTGCTCTATTTTTATCGATAACATAGACATTAGTATTTATATCTGAGCTATAAGCTTTTATCTCAGTACTTTCTGTGATCATTTGAATAGTTGTAGCACAGAAATAAAGACACTGTGTGGTTGAAAACACAGTTTGTGCAGCTGTTAATACCGACATGACGACTGCTCTCTCTCAAGACGAACTCTGAAGTAGATCAACTGTAAGACGTAAGGAAACCATGAAACCACCACATCCTTTTTTAATTCACCATCTCCTCGTCGCCGGCAGGTACCGCACTCGTCTTCGTTGTGTTCTGATTTCACGTGGCGACTTGCACAACTGAACTCCACAGCAGCTTGTTTGTGTCACTCGCAGCGTGTCTGTTTGTGATCCAGTGCGGCGCGAGCTTGAGAGATGTTCATGCAACCAAACTTCATGTCTGTTTACATTTTAATCCATTTAAAGGATTAGTTCACTTTCAAATTAAATTTTCCTGATAATTTACTCTCCTCCATGTCATCCAAGATGTTCATGTCTTTCTTTCTTCAGTGGAAAAGAAATGAAGGTTTTTGAGGAAAACATTCCAGGATTTTTCTCCATATAGTGGACTTCACTGGGGTTCAACGGGTTGAAGGTCCAAATGTCAGTTTCAGTGCAGCTTCAAAGAGCTTTACAAACGATCCCAGACGAGGAATAAGAGTCTTATCTAGAGAAACCATCGGACTCATTTTCTAAAAAAATTTAAAAAATTATGTATGTTTTAACCATAAATGGTCATCTTGAACTTAGCTCTCTTCTTCTTCTTCTCTATTTGAATTCCATCAGTGTAGACACTGCTAAGTGTATTACTGCCCTCCACAGGTCAAAGTTTGAACTAATTGTTATATATTTGCAATAGCATATTGAATATGATAATTTAGTTCAAACTTTGACCTGTGGACCGTCGATAAATATCGATACCGTTTTATCGCCCAGGCCTACCTTCTTCAGACACATCAGCCAAACAAACACTTATCGGCCAATGCTGATATATCGGTTGAATATTTTAATCAAATATTTAGAATATACCATCTTTATTTTGTTTCCACATTAATTTGAAGATTCAATGTGAAATTATATAATTTTATTTTAAAAATGTATCTGGTTATTGACATTTATATTTCAGTCATATCTGATAAAGCACAGGTCAAAGGAACAGAACATCTTCCTCAGAAACTGCTGTATTCACAGATTGTGGTTCATTCAGGCGGATTGGTTTGGTACTCCAGTAAATGATCAGATCCCCATTTCTTCCTCAGGTCCAGCAGCTGCAGGCTGAAACTCCTGCTGACGGCCCTAAATCTGAGGTTCTGCCTCCGGCCCGCAAGGAAGGAGACCTGCCGCCCCTGTGGTGGCAGTTCGTCACTCGTCCCAGAGAGCGTCCCATGTGAGGACGGGTGCAGAATAGGAGTCTGAAACACCCCTCTGTCAAGCTATGTCTCTATGAGCTCAGTCCTTATAGTTCAAATAAAGTATTGTGTGAATCAGTTCCCTTGTATTCATATCAGCTTTTTTCAGCTTTTTTATATATATATATATCAGTGCCCTCCACAATTATTGGCACCCTTAGTAATTATGAGCAAAAGCAGCTGTGAAAATAAATCTGCATTGTTTATCCTTTTGATCTTTAATTCATAAAATTAGCAAAAATCTAACCTTTCATTAAAGGAAAATAATTGAAAGTGGGGGGAAAATCACATTATGAAATAAATGTTTTTTCTCCAAAACACGTTGGCCACAATTATTGGCACCCTTTTATTCAAAACTTTTTGCAACCTCCTTTTGCCAAGATAACAGCTCTGAGTCTTCTTCTATAACGCCTGATGAGTTTGGAGAACACCTGACCAGAGATCAGAGGCCATTCCTTCATGCAGAATCTCTCCAGATCCTTCAGATTTTCCAGATTGGTGCTCTCTTCAGTTCACTCCACATTTTCTTTAGGGTTCATGTCAGGGGACTGGGATGGCCATGGCAGAAGCTTCATTTTGTGCTCAGAGACACATTTTTGTGTTGGTTTTGATGTTTGTTTTGGATCATTGTCCTGATGGAAGATCCAACCACGGCCCATTATTGGATTTCTAGCAGAAGTGTTCAGGTTTTGATTTTTTTATCTGTTGGTATTTGCTAGAATCCATGATGCCATGTATCTTAACAAGATGTCCAGGACCTCCAGCAGAAAAATAAGCCCACAACATTAAAGATCCAGCAGTATATTTAACCGTGGGCATGAGGTTCTTTTTATCGATGTGTGCACCAAACCCATCTGGTGGGTTTGCTGCCAAAAAGCTCTTTTTTTAGTTTAATCTGACCATATGAAGCCGGTCCCGTTTGAAGTTCCAGTCGTGTCTGACAACTGAATATGCTGGAGATTGTTTCTGGATGAGAGCAGAGGATTTTTTTGAAACCTTCCTGAACATCTTGTGGGGATGTGGTGCTGTTTGATAATGTTTTAGGGTTTCTGAGACTCAAGACTCAACTAATCTCTGCAATTCTCCAGCTGTGACCCTTGGAGAGTCTTTGTCCACTCAAACTTTCCTCCTCACCGCGCATTAGGATGATTTAGACACTCGTCCTCTTCCAGGCAGATTTAATACATCTTTAGTTAATTGGAACTTCTTAATTATTGCCCTGATGGTGGAAATGGGGATTTTCAATTCTATTTTCTTACAGTCCACTTTCTATATTGTGAAAGCTCAACAATCTTTTGCTGCACATCAGAACTATATTCTTTGGTTTTACTCATTGTGATGAATCGATTAAGGGAATTTGGCCTTTGTGTTTCCTCATGTTTATTCTCCTGTGGAACAGGAAGTCATGGCTGGACAATTTCATGTTCATGATCACCCTGGTGTGCTAAAAAATGTAAATATGAATGGGAATATACTTCAGAGATATTTTACTCGTAAGAATTACTAGGGGTGCCAATAATTGTGGCCAACATGTATTGGAGAAAAATATATATATATGTTCAGTCATGAAACTCTAGAGGGTGCAGGCTGATGGTCCTTCACATGCAATCTATCACATCTTTACCACATGGCACAAGCTGATTGGCCTCGGCTGATCCTGCAGCCAATGAGATGCTCAGCATTGTAATGGTCTGTTTCAGTGTTTACCATAGGCTAGGTCCTGCAGCAGTTCCTCCGACATTCAACCTCCACTAACCGTTCTTCCGTTTATCAATTCATAAATACAAATATATTAGGGCTGTCAAAATAAACCTGTTAATTTTGCCATTACAGTTTTTCTCTATTGCTAACACACTATAACCAGTTCATTTGGGACAGTTTCACAAAGCATTCAGTCAGTTCTCAAAACAAAAGCACATTTCTCAAAATGCTTAATTTGTTTTACCTGTTCTCTCACACATTCCACTTTTCTCAATGATTTCTGACAAACTCTACACAAAAATACAGTCATGTGACATGGGTTTAACCATGATCTCATTCAAAACAACACAATCTTATTAAACTGAAGCATCACAATGTGAACTCAAGCGCACGTTTACCCAATCAGTAAATATGACACCTTGCTACTTACTCAAAGCACTAGATGGTTTAGCTCCCCAGTACCTGAGCGAGCTCTTAATGCATTATAGTCCTTCACGTTTATTGCGATCTGAGAAATCAGGCCAGCTGATAATACCTAGAATACCAAAATCAACCACAGGTGGCAGATCCTTCTCCTATTAGGCTTCAATTGCTGAGCCTGGGAGGGAATGTTGAGGACCTGGTCAAGTGCTTTCTTGCACTTGCACTCGTGCCTTCGCTTTGAAGTATGATAAACTTTATAACTTGGATTGGATTCAAAATACAACAAATCTCATAAATTACACTTGAAATGTTAAAATTGTAATTGTTATTGATTTACCTGTGAAAATGAAAAAAAAAAGAAGCAAAAAAATACATTTACAAGGCAGATATAAACAAAATCTTACAAATGTTGGGACAATTTTTAAATTTGAATAAAATAAAAACGAATAGACTTTCAAATCACATGAGCCAATATTTTATTCACAATAGAACATAACAAATGTTTAAACTGAGACATTTTACAATTTTATGCACAAAATGAGTGTCCTCCAGTTATAAAATTGTCTAGTGTGTTCTAGGCCCAAGTTCCCTAAACAAATCTCCAAAGGAACTTTTTCTAATTTTGTATGTTGGAAAGGTTTATCTCCCACTGTAGATTGAAGGTGCATCTCATGTTGGGCCTGTTAAAGCTCTTTCCACTTTTCACTGTATTCATCAGAAATCTCTTCTAATGTCTTTTTAATGTGTTATCTGCTCATGTGATTGTCAGTGGATGTCTTGAGAAGTGATCAGATGAAGTTGAAATCTTGTAATTATGGCCATTCTAGCACCTGAAGTGCTGAGTGTGTCTGTGAGGGAGAACTGTGAAAGGATGCGCGCCAGAAAAATACAACCCAATGTCTCTAGTAATTCGCCTATGTAATTAATTTTGTGTTGATATATTTTTTACATTTTGTGTGCGATCACAAAAAAACAAGTATCCTGGGGATGTTGGAGGGGCACAAGATAAATCTGGGGGGATAAATCCCCTCTGGGGATTGGTGACACTATTTTCTTTTAGAGCTCCTGTACAGCTGAAATTAACTGTTTGCACCACTGAATCATTTTCCTCTCATCAAGCTGTTTTGAAACAATCTGTATTGCATAAAGCACAGGTGACTTGATTTGACTAACTTATGTTTTCAGTTTAAATGTTAGTTTTATTATTCATACCACAATAGTAAATAAGTCTCTTTATTGAAATTTTATTATCTATATAAAGATAAAAGTGTCTATTCCTTTTAAATGGACAGCAATATGAAAAAACATCCTTGAAAAATGTTTTATTGGGGTCCACAAAAGTCTAACATTTGATAATCTATAAGCATTTCACAGATTCTATGTACCATAATCATATAAAACAACACTGTCAATACATGATACAAATAAGATAAATGCACTCATTTCCATTCAAAGTGATGGAAATGATCAACAGAAAAACATCAGGCTTGAAAGATTTCTTATCCTGTGGCTCCCTCTAGTGGACACAGCTTTTATCTCTTATTGCAATGCCTAACAGTTTAGGATTTGCAGTTAGCATCATAAACTCATTCGAGATCCAATCCAAGACACTGTCCACACTGGGGAGAAAACAACGTTTTTCTTACTCACTATTTTAGTTTTGTTTCCAGTCCAAATATCTATAAATTCTTAAATCAAGATGCATTTACTAAATATGTAAAATGACACGAGATATTATGTCTTGTTTTCTGTGGTGGGAAAATCAAAATTAAGTGAGTTTTGCTTAAAACAAGCAAACTTGGGGTAAGAAAAATAATCTTAATTCAAGCGGAAACAAGATTTTTTTTTTTTTTACCACATTGGCAGATAATTCTGCTTGTTTTAAGAAAAAAACTCACTTTTGATGATCCCCCTTCCCCCCTAGAAATCTTTACTTGTCTAGTCATTGCGTCTAGCGCCTATAGGTGGCCGTTTAAAGTTTGGGCGACAAAGTCCAAGATGGAATCAAACTTCCACCCCTCCGAAGCTCTGGCCCAAGCCGCAGGAGCCGCACCCTTCCCAAGGCAGCAAAAGAAGCCATAAAAAACAATGACATTAATTTAATTGTTAATCTAAGTAAGAATGAAATCAAGAGTATTATTAAGAAAAGGTTGAAAGAAAGGTAGCAAAAACAATGGGATAAGGAGAAGAAAGGTCGATGGTTTTACAGAATTCAAAGGAAAGTGGGAGAGATGAGATGTGCAGGGAAAAACAGGAGAGAGGAGATAATTATATATCAAGGACATACAAGACTAAACAGTACACTTTATAAAATGGGTAAACATGATACAGGAAGGTGTGAATTTTGTGGGCAAGAAGAAAGAGGAACATGTTATGATATACTGTCAGAAATACGAGTCTGAAAGAAGGATTTTAATGCAAAATTTTGCAAAAAATAAAAATGCAATTTATACTAGGAGATATTTTACACAAAAAAAAAAAAAATCGGGAAATTAATGTTATTGTTTTATTTTTCAGTATCTTTAAATGACAAATTTGTGGGGGAGATTATAAAAAGGGAGGGATTAATGGTGCGTTCACACCGGACGCGAATGAAGCGGTAAGCGCGAGTGATTTACATGTTAAGTCAATGCAAAGACGCGAATTGACATCCTGCGGCGCGAATGAAGCGATTCGCGCAAATCGCGCAAGTTGAAAAATCTGAACTTTGGCGAATTTCCGCGCCGCGTTAACCAATCAGGAGCTTGCTCTAGTAGTGACGTGACGTAGCGAGCTGAGGCAGAAATTCAGATTGAGGGTCAACAACAAAAATGGTTTGTGATATAGCATGCAGATAGTAGAAAGATAAACAAATACTGTATGAATCAATGACATACCCAAACTCATATATACACAATATAAACAATACCTGGCTTTTTAAGGTGTAGTACAGAACATATTTGCGCATTAGTGTAAATGAAGATCATAGTGTTTTCACTCACCACAAACTTCCAGTATTTACAAAAGTGATTACACCATTGTAAGGTTGGAGTGCGAGGTTGGGTTTAGGGGTTCTGCTTTGAAATGGTTCCATTCATACCTTAAGGATAGAACATTCTCTGTTAATTTTGCAAATGTTTCCTCTTCTGTGGTTCCTTTAAAATACGGTCTCCCTCAGGGCTCCATTTTAAGTCCTATATTGTTTTCTTTGTATATGCGCCCCTTGGGATCCATCTGTCGTCGTTATGACATCCCGTACCATATGTACGCAGATGACACACAGATTTATTTTCCCCTTAAAGTTGGAGATGAACAGTCTTTGCAATCTTACTCTGTCTGAATGAAATTAAAATTTGGCTCTCTAATAATTTTCTTCAGCTTAATGAAAGAAAATCTGAAATCATAATATTTGGGCCATCAAATTTTAAAGAGCGTGTAGTCAGTATTCTTGCTCCTTTGGAGATGACTGTGAAGGACAATGTGAGAAATCTTGGGGTTATTATTGATTCATCGATTAGCTTTGATAAACAGATTAACTCAGGTGTAAGAAGTAGTTTTTATCATCTTAAAATTATCGCTAAGCTTAAACCTTTTCTTAGTTTTAATGATTTGGAGACTGTTGTTCATGCTTTTATTTCTTCGCGACTGCACTATTGTAACTCTCCTCTGTAGGGATCAGCCACCGAACAACTGTCACGTCTGCAGCTAGACTTTCACTCCGGTGCTGCGTTCTCTTCATTGGCTACCAGTCAAGTTTAGGATTGAGTTTAAGATTTTACTTGGTTGTTTTTAAAGCTTTACATAATTTGTCTCCAAATTATATTTCCAATCTTATAGAGCCCTACATCTCAGCTAGGTCTTTAAGATCGTCAAATCAACTGTTGTTAGTTACTCCTCAGTCCAAAAAGAAGTCAAAAGGTGATCGTGCTTTCTCAGTAGCAGGCCCTAAACTGTGGAACAATCTCCCTCTTTATATTCGACAAGCTCCATCAGTGGAGGTCTTTAGGTCCCAGCTGAAGACTTATCTGTTTAGCTTGGCTTTTTAAGTAGTTTCTGTTTAATTTTTGTACTTGTAAATTTGTATGTCTTCTGTGTTTTTATTTCACACTGTGAAGCACTTTGGGCAACGAAGTTGTGTATAAATGTGCTATACAAATAAATTGAAGTTGAAATTGTAATCCTCAAAGTTCACCTGTGTGGCAAAAATGACAAAGTTAATGACAATTCAAGCAATTGTGATGTTCAGTCAAAAACACTTCTGTAACTCTTTCACTCACTTTTCTCAACCCTTGTCGAGCCATCTGGGCTGGGTTTCCCGAAACCTTCTTAACTCTACGTCGTTCTTAAATTATACCTTAAGCTGTACATTAACGTTAATACGTGTTTCCCGAAACGTTCTTAGTTAAGTATACCTTGTAAGTCATACTTTCGTAAGGTTGGTCTGGACCACTCTTAGCTATACCTTATCACTGTTGACAGTCAATACGAATATAATTCTGAAGCTGTTATACACCCAGTGTTCGATTAGGATTATGGCAAGAATAAAATGCAAAAAAATCACTGCTAAATTCAAATGTGCTTTAGCGCTGATCCAGAGACAGACATGCGCTTGTCATGTATCACAACTATTCTGTGTTTTTAACCTCATCGCACTTTATTTTAGGTTTCAGACATTTAAATACACATTTGAATTAAGAAGGCTACTGCATAAAAAAGACATTTATAATTTGTTAAATTCAAATTACACTGATGTCTACGGAAGCTGCAACAATAACCCTTTCAATTATAATTTGACGAAGTGTTTTATTCATATCAGATACACATTGTTTATGAAACAATAAAGTTTACTCTATTCTTCTCCCTGTTCACCGGCCACATACTAAGGCTATATGTATTTCGGGGAAGATTTCGTATATACCGACAGCTCTATCTGCCGTGCAAACTCATCACGCAACAAAACACATTCACTTCCACATATTTTACAATCGGAATATATCATAAAATTCATGATATAGTTAACAAGTTTGTAAATATAAAAAAAAAAAAAATAAATAAACGATGTAAACGCGATACCTACATGTCTGTCAGCTGCATGACGCGTCTCCAAGGAATTAAAACTTTGTTCTAAATAAAGGTCGCCTTAAACTCACGCTGATGGAGCTCCGCGCCCCCAGAATATAGATAAATTACAATATAGATTTAGTTTTCATTTTGGATTACTTTTATAACATCCCATGAGTCCTGATAAATGCAATTTCTACTTCCGAAGTACTTCTTTTTATGAAGAACACTGATTTCTCACATAACGCAGTGAAGCAGACCCTGTATAGAGAGAATTATCGATTCTCGAGCCATCGATATCAACCATTTCAGCACCGCCGCCATGGACAGCACCTGGTAACGTCGCACTTAAGAAGATATACCTTAAGCAACCTCATAAGGTATAGTTCGGGGAACACGCCTGGAAACGGTACATCTTCAGTTAAGGTCTACCTTTAGAGTCTTCGTAGCGCGCTAAGAGACAACGTTATCGGGAAACCCAGCCCTGTTCTCTTTTGCCACGCAAAATGACACCAGTGGTGTAATGACTTAACTGAAAGATCTTACCAGTTGCATCACAAGAATTGAGAACAGTGCGGAAGTAGCTCTCAATTGCCTCAACGAGAGGATGAAAAGTTAAAAGCACATTATTTGTTTTATTTAAGTCTTAAATACTTCTCACACACAAACTCAAACCAAATGCCACATTTTGAACTGTGCATTTATTATATATATATATATATATATATATATATATATATATATATATATATATATCATGAGGACCAAAAATGTCCCACAAGGACAAGGATTTCGGATAGCCTTGCCATCTTTATGGGGACATTTTATCCCCATAACGTAGGGTTTACCAAGACCACACACACACACACACACACACACACACACACACACAGTCATCAGCTGCATTCTCATTCTCCCTTTTTAAAGCTGCTGTCTGTAACTTTTTTTTGGTTAAAAATGATCCAAAATCAATTTGAGCAAGTACATAACCAACCAGTGTTCAAAAATATCTCCTTACCTCAGCCCGATTCACAACGGCAAGTTTGTAATAATGTTTTATAATTCTGGTGTATATGATATAATATAATAATGACAGAGTCTAAACTTTGCCAATATTTATCTTATATACAGGCATTTGACTAAAAACACATTCAGTCATCGCTCCCAAAATGAATTCAACGGGTCATCTTGTTAATGTTATAAATTATTTGTCATTACCGATTAAAGAGTATGGCGCCACCGCACGGTTAAATAAACACATTTGCCGAGTTTAGACCTCTGAATCTCGCGGGGACTCAGAGCACTATCTGGGGTTGCGAGGACTCTCTCAGCGGTGTCAGAGGAGCTCGTAATATAAAGCCGATCAGAGCTCAGTCCATGTGCGTCAACAATGTCGCGTCCCAAAGATACACTGTTACTCCCGTCTTCTCATCCGAACGTGTTATGCGAGTGATGCTTAGTCCATTAAAACTCGCTTAAAATACTCAAAGTAGATAACAAACTATAAATAAAACATTGACAGAGTATATTCTTGCCGAAATAACTCCCTCTTTACGAACAAAATCACATTCAAACTGAAATCACACAGAGAAGCCCAAACTTGCGTCTCACTCTCTTCAATCATTTAACGGTTCTCCCCACTGAATCATAATCCACCAATCAGAATACACCTGCTAGAAAAAAGGGGTGGGACCATAACTTTTACAAGCCAATCGAAACGAATGACTTGCTTAACCAAATTTGCATACAAAGATTATAAATACTGGTTAATACTCTTAAAAATAAACAGTAACGAACTCAACCTTCAATGTGTACATTTAAAAAGCACATGGATTTAACCCAGGGTTACATATAGGCTATATATATATATATATATATATATATATATATATATATATATATAGGGTTGTACTCAAGAGTTAAAGGTCCTGCAGTAAGGAGAAATTCTTCAATGTCCTGATTGTCTATGGCTGCATTTACACTGCAATTCTTAAAGCAGATGCGATCTTTTGACCATATCTGATTTTTTGGCCCGTTTACATTCACTTTAGATGTGACTGGTATCCGATATCTGTGTTTACATCAATTCCTGCCCAAAATGATTAGAGGGCGATATGATATAGCATAATGACTGTGGGCTATCCAGGCTGCTAACAATACTAGCTTAAAATTGGCAAAGTAAAGACTCAAGACAATGCAAGAAAGGATGACAGACAGAATCACAAATGATCCAAGTCTGTTAAATTATGGTTGAGGTATAAAGTGATTATCTGGGAATATCTGGGAATAGCTTGGGTCTATTCATATTAGACACAGCAGGACTATATATGAACTCTGATGCCATGATTCTTATTGTTGCCATTATTTTATTCTCTTTAAATTCAAGAGGGTCACAATCGCGACATTAACAGTTCTTTTGGTTTTAGACAAAGGTTGCATTTGACTATTACGTTCTTCTTGTCCTTATCTCTGTCCATCTCGCGAATGTTCAGTCTTCTGCCATCTTCACCCATTAGCCACTTTTCCACTGGCCAGCGTGAGCTAATAGCCTCAGACCTGGAGCACAGAGGCCGTAATCATGCCGTGTTTCCACTGTCGGGCCAGTAACCTTGCGGCACTCTTGTACAACCCACCCTAAACATGCCTTCACTGGACTACATCACACAATACAAAGATACACCAGCGAGAGGGAGAATTTTTATTGTCACATTGACCTAAAAATTCCAAAACAAACAACAAACCCACTTAATTCCAACTTAATTTTAATCAATATTTCATCAATCAATTGCTTGGATTTAAGCAGCAAATATAGCAGACAAAATAATCAGGAGGACATTGGAGGCGCCGGCGTGATCACTTGCGTTGCGAACTGAAGCGCGTCGCATTAAACGAAACTGAAACTCTCACAGACATGAGTAATATATCAGGGTTCATGCAGGTTTCAGTTAGTCAAATTTAAGACCTTTTTAAGACATTTTAAGACCATAAAGATTGAAATTTAAGACCTACACGATGCATTACCAAAAAATATTAAAATCAAAGAAATTCTGAAAAAAAAAAAAATCATTTTATTTCAATGAATTCAGTCATTGAAAAAGCATTAATTTAATTTACAGATAAAGCAATCACATTAGTAACCTTCCACACACTGTGCCAATGTGCCAAAACCTTAGCCCAAAACCTGAAAATAGGCTAAAACAAACTTGCCCTCAAATAGAATAGATTTCATCTCATATTTATTTACATTACAAAACAGCATATTAATAGCCTAATAGAGATTGAACAGGCTACTCCAACCCAGGTAATAACCAATGTAGCACACACACACACACCAGATAATCCATGTTAGATAGATACTTACCTCGGGATAATTAGAGTATCTATCTATCTATCTATCTATCTATCTATCTAATCTAACATGGATTATCTGATGTGTGTGTCCCGCACTGTCCCATGAACTGTGAGCCCAGGTACCTCGACTTAACAATTCCATTGTTCCAGAAACGAACGTGGACGTCAAGCTGCTGGGTCCTGGTGGTCTGATTTTGGCTTTCATTGAACATTACAGCATACGGCCCGGTAAGAGTACGAATCAATTCCCCCTTTATAAACTCCCCCAATCCAAATCTCGCCACATAAGTGATCTTGTTGGGCCCGCAGGAGAACGTCTTCGTGAATACTGAATCAGGGAACATCACTTGGAAGAGATCACTAATCTCGCTGTTGCTATTAAATGAGTGGCATTTAGTCACCGTGTGTAGTATCCAAAGCACCTCGGCTTTTGATGTGTCAGTCGATCCAAAAGTACCCCAAAGGTTGTTCGACGGAGCTGCGATGATATTTGCGCTGGAGACCGGAGGGACCAGGCATTGAGGAGGAGTTGATTTTTTTTTTTTTTTTTGGCAAAGTTTGCAGTGAGCCTCGTACCTGGAGCTGGGTACCGCTTGTAACCAACAGCAGAAATCGCTGTGATTAGCCATGTCTCATTGAAAGTAACTCTGAGGAGACGCAGACATATTTTGCGGGCAGGTATTGCATTTATCATGGGATTTGTAGTTTTATCACCGCGTATACCAACACCAATATACCCCAGAAAGAACTACAACTCGCTACTTTTTTGCTACTTTGTAATAACTTTCAGCAGGTAGCGTTTCTGGAAATGGGCAAAAAAAAATTTAGACCTGACTAAATGAAATTTAAAGGTGATTTTTTCGTTGACTGAGAATCCAAAGACTGTTAGTGAGTTTTTGAAATGAGCGCATGCGTAAGAACAACCCCCTCCTTCGAAGGAACGCCTCCCAAAACTCGCGCACGAGTATTGGAACACGAGTGTTTACCACCGGCATTCGCTGTGTCGTGTTAGTGGATTCATTATGTCGGACTCACCGCAGGTAACTCATAATCTGCAGTTGTTACTCCTGTCTCCTGACAAAAACATTGCATGCGGCGCCTGTGGAGTGTGGAAAGTTACTGGAGCGCGCAGCCGCGCTCGTCTCTCACAAGGAACGTCACGGCAGTGATTGACAAGCCAGAGGGCCAATCGTTTACGTGATGATCGCGTAAACGATTGGCTGATGTTTTTAAGGCCCTACCTCGTGCACAGATGATGATGTATATTAATATTATTCCTTTCAGTGCACCTAATAAATAGTCTTTTATCAGTTAGTAAAGACAGTTTCAAGTAAAATTGCAAAAATTTATAAAACAAAACATCCTCTTTAGCACCTTTAAGACCTCGGATGAAAATCTGGCCGTTTTTAAGACTTTTTAAGGCCTTAAATTTAAAGTTCAGAATTGTAGACTTTTTAAGACCCCGCGGGAACATTTCTCTCTAGGTGTGTCCACTACTGCAGAGATGGCGAGTCAGTGTCGTCAGCTTCATCTTTTCAGCCGACACTGACAGAAAACACTAGTTTATAATAAACAAATAAAATGTCTCCTTGCTATTTTTTTGACATTCATAATTATTGCTTTTGCTGGTTCTTTATGGTAAGCTTTATGTGTGCTTGAGTGCGCTCATTATGGTATAGTATTCTCTCCAGTATATATTTAAGTTATTAAATTAATATAAATGTGTGATTTGTCGACTAATGGCTAAAATGAACAACTACTAGTCATCTAGAAAGAAAAAAAAACGTATTTCTCATATTTTTGAACCTGAGTCTACTAAATGCCCACTACTAATAAAAATAACATAATGAATAATAAAGCTCCAAAAATGTTTTTTGAATCAATTACATTTTATTTGTGACAAATAATTAACCAACAAAGACGGGACTCAAACTCTGATCGCTGGATGCAGTGTAGTCCACAAGGCCGTATCATCTGGGTATCACTACAAGTCTGTGTAAAGCCTAATTCATGTAGCATTTTTATACTGGCATGTTTTGTATTTTTATATTGAAATATTTTCATTATTAAAGAAAAGTATGCTGATCATAACAACCTACTGTATTTTATTCTTAATATCATAAGCAAAAACACAAATGCTGCTGAGTGTAACATAGCGCCGGTTAGCAAGTCCTGACAACCTTAATTTTACTATCATTTAGATTCATTTATTGAATCTAATGTTAATGTTTCACTTAATGAATCTACTACAAATTAAAAGAAAAAGTATAAGAGATAACCTATTGACTTGCATTTCTACTTATAGGCCTACATAAAAAACTGAGCTCACGGTGTTAACATTCGCTTAAATTCGATGCAAATAATAAACGCCATTTATTTTCAGTTCTACATTTGTACTGTCATTTCAGCATTGTAATTATGAATTTGTTTAACTACAATGTTTCAATTTAATTCATCTGCTACCAAAGCTCTCAACAGAGCCGCGGCAGATTAATACTTGAACTAACACTTTTACTTTTTAATTTTTAAAAGTCTGTGAATATAGCGATAAAAGGCAGCAAATGCACGTCCTCAATTTTGAAGAAAGTATTATTCTGGTTGACTACATACTGTATACATTTTTTTCATAGTTTTTTTGCAGAGATTAAATGAAAGCAGACTTTAAAAACTGAATCCAGAGGTGAGGGACTCAATAGGTCTGTGGAAGCATGTGCCACATCACTGACGGAAACAATCTGCTGACACTAAAGCCAAAAAGGTATGTATATTCTGTTTATGAAATGTAACACTTTTCAAATGCAGTACTAAAAATCTGTTAATTCATGTGCTTGATGTCATTATGTTTTCTATTTATTTATTCCTTTTAAATTGATATTAACACAAACTTATCCTCTGCCTCAGTGTGTTGGCCCTTTTCAAAATCAACATCACCTACAAATGGACAGATTAAGACACAGAAACCTTGGTCCATGCTGGCATGAGAAGAACCCCACTGAAAAACTGCCTCCATGTCGACTGTAGAGCACAGCAAGCCCCCAAAGGCAGTGCCATTACTTCAGTTCTGCTCCCCAACATTGGCTCAGCAGTGATGAGATCGATTTAGCGTCTCACCGTCTTCACAATGACATTGATGGGTTTCAGTCATCTCTTTTATTTAGTGTTTCAGAAAGAGGAGGGATTGTCGTTTGGCCATTTGTTCACGTTTTACACAAAGGGGGAAACCACTGGGCGACGGCAAGAAACCTCTTTGCTGCAAATAATGAGGTTTGCATTTAATGAGACCGTCTCTCAACAATGAGAGCAATACTGAACAGGCCTCATCATGGATGTTAAGGCCAAGAAAGACCAAATCTAATCCATTTTTGGATGACTGGCATTGTCAAAATTGTAATGAAGCATCACTACTCAACCAGGAATGATTATGTGGACTGAAAGATTGCCAATGATGAACATGAAATGTAGAACAAATTTAAGAAAATGTACATAGACGAGCAGCAATGTTATGTTTCTGGGTCTCTGTGACCTCTGTTTATAGTTTTGTCTTGTTCGTATTTCCTCTACTGGATTTCCTCTGTGTGTGTGTGTTATCTAATCAGCCCATTTTTGTTGAATCCCTTCAGTTTTCTCTCTTCATTGTCTAGTTTTGTTACTTGTGTACTGTGGATTTTTTCTAAATCCTCTACATGCTTTGTGTTATAATTTTTTTTTATTAAACTTTATTTAAATCCTACAATGGATGTACAAGTACAGTCAGAACAGCATGTTTTATCACTGTACACGTTTTGTAGTACCCCAGAGTAAAATGTTTTATGTGATTGTGTGGTATGGTATACTTATTAGAAAAAAATGGGCTACTTAAAGGGAACCCTACATGTTACACCAATGTTAAGACATGTATGGTGTAATATAACGTAAATGATGTGTCTTACTGAAATTTAGTAAAAAAACATCAAATATTTATGTTATTTAAAAAAAATCCATGACATGAGACTTCTGGTGTGCCTCGTGGTGAATAGAGGAATATCGGAAGTATGATTTCCAAGATTTCCAAGGACAGCGTTAAATATTCCACACTCCTCTGGCAGTGATGGACTTTGTCAGTTCTGTCATTTAGACTGCAGTGAGCAAGGTGTGATGGACATGATGTAAATTTAGAAAGCGTTGGAGTCTGCCATCCTTAAGCTTAGTAAGCGTTTTTAAGCTTGTGTTATGAAAAGTAGCTCACATATAAGGTTGGTCACTTTAGAAGTTCACCTTCTACTTAAGTCAATACACAGTTGGGGTTGTTCACACCAGATGTGACTTGCGCAAATAAATTGCGCTATTCACGCATAGTTGATCGCATGAACATTTTGAGTTTACTCGCTTCATTGTTGTGAAATTCACTTCACAACAGACGCAAATTTGCGTCATGAGAGGGGCTCTCCCGCTCCTTTATGTGTCCTAGACTCTTCCACTTCTTTCTGAACACTTCCTCTGAATAAACACAACTCGTCAGTGGGAAAGTAGTTGTAAATTATAGCGAATAAGACCAATTTGCCGGCTTTAGCTAGCTTGTAGTCTCAATATATTGTATCGTAGTTGTATCGTACAGTGACAATGATTCTGCCTCCACTCGCTAAGTCACGTCACTACAAGAGCAAGCTCCTGATTGGTTAACGCGGCGCAATTTTCGCCAAAGTTCAGATTTTTCAACTTACGCGATTCGCCAAATGCCCGAAATGAATCTGTTTAATTTTTTTTATTCTTCTTTGTATCAGTCAAATTCCCTCAAAGATTCTAATCTTATTGATATTTCTTTTGAAAATTTTGATGTCCCTCAAATCAGTAACAAGTCAAAAACTAAATTAGATGATCCCATTAGTCTCACCGAAAATCTGCAAGTTATTACACAGATGCAGAGTGGAAAATCCCCGGGCCCAGATGGAAAAGATATCATCCATCCAGACCAAACGGGCTTCATAAAAAAATAGACAAGGCTTTTTTAACCTGAGAAGGCTGATGAACATAATTTACACCTCATCGGACTCCTCTACGTCAGAGGCCATAGTTTCTCCCGACGCAGAGAAGGCTTTCGACCATGTTGAGTGGGACTATTTTTTTTTTTACACATTAAAAAAATTTTGTGTTACGGTATGAGTTGTTTTGTTCTGTTTAGTTCATGTCTAGAGTTTGTTTTTCTTTCATCACATGTTCTCGGTTACTGATCGAGTTAGTTATGCTCAGGTGTGTCTACCTAGTTTCTCCCTTTGTTCGACTCGGGCTACGTTTTCATAAACGGACATTTCAACCTCTCCGGTTTCAAAAATAACATCGTGCACACATGCCAGTTTTCAGAAGAGTGTTCATTTACACGTACCCGTGTATATATGCCGTCAAGAGCATGCCAAACCTGTAGGTGGCGGTGTAACAAGAAGCTCAAGCCCACGTAAGCCAATCAGAATCCCGAAAATAGCAACGAATCACTTCACAAAATTGCTGACCTCCGAGCACTCATTCGTCTCTGCTCCTCGACATACTGGAGCAGCTGTATTTGCAAATGCAAGAGTTTGCACCAACATAAATGCGACTGCTACTCTGAACGCTTCCATGATCACATGTAAACATATGTCGCACTTTTGACGTAGGTGCGAGCTCTGGCGCATACTGTGACGTTGGCTGCCTAAACACCCGTTTGTCTCAGTTTACACACAAACGTGCAAACGAAGATTTTCAAAATCTCCACTCTGGCCGGAGTTTTTAGAAAGACTCGTTTTTAGAGGCGAATTCTCTCTAGACCAATGATGGTATTTTCAACAATCTCAGACTTGTTCATCATATTCTGTCCTTTAGTGGAGGCCCTCCTGTCACGTACCAACGCCCTTTACAATAAAGCATAACAAGATATGAATAAAATCTCTTCAACGATTCCCCCCTTTTTATCATTAACTAATAACTAAGTAATAATAAAGCAAATGTAAGTCATTTCATCACATTTATATTCTTCATTCCTTACTTTCATATAAATGATCACTCTCTTAAATTTGAGAAGGAAGAAATTCGTAGGCTGTTTTTGTTGCGTTTTTCCCTTCAGTGTAAGCAATCGATAAGACACATTGTTGTCTTTTCATGTCTTGTCCAGATATTTTTCTGGGCTAATTTGGTTTTATCATAAACCTAATTAATTACAAACATATTCTCTTGAAGCCACAGTTAATCAAGCAAACACTGTTCCTGCATTCCTGGCATGGGCCAGACCCCCAGTAGGGATGGGCAGATCGATTTGAAGTATCGACTTGCGTCGAGTATTGAAAATACCGATACTCCAAATTAAAATATTGATACTAAAGTGTCTTTTTTTTTTACCAGTGATTTTGTTTATTTAACAATAAATTGAATGCATACAATATGCATTTAATTGGACAAATAACCTATGTTAGCGAATAATTGTGTTGTAGAAGTATTTTCCTGCTCATCTGAACACGCAAATGCTGTAAGTCAGAACCAATCAATCACAGAGAGCGTTCGCTCACTGACGACACAACATTCAAACAGGGCTGTGTTTAGTACCGTAAGAAACCATTGATGCTTTTGGGAAACACCGCCCAGAACAATGCTTAACAAACATTCAAACAATGCTTAAATTGAAGGTTAAAAGTTCATATTGATGTTCTGTCAGAATACAAATGTGTGCATCAGCCTGTCACTGGCAGTCCCTTCTGAAAATGAACCATTACTACAGTGACCATAGTTCAGCTATAGGCCTATAGTAGACTTATTTGTAGATTCCTATGGTTTACCAAGTAAAGTTTTTAACCATGTGTGAACAAAAATATAATCTAATAAACTGCAATTAAGGCATGTTGAATGTTAAAATGCCTTTCAAATATAATGTTAAGTGGGTATCATAACCTATTTTACTCTTAGTAATTCAGAGCATTTTTAATCCCACCCCAATATAGGCAGTTAAAACATGGTATAATAAAAAATCTGTGGGGTATTTTGAGCTGAAACTTCACAGGCACATTCTGGGGACACCTTAGACTTATATTACATCTTTTGAAATTAGGTTCTAGGGCACCTTTAAGTATTTTTATTAGTGACTGACAACATGTATTAACTCATCTGCTTGTCTGGACGGTCGTCCTATTTGGTGTGACCTGTGGAAATGTCATGTGGGCTGAGGGCTGTCCTGGCTCTCTTTGATCACTCATATTTTCATTGCCATCAATAAAATGAGCAGCGCTTGAACCCATGCCTTTTTCAGTCAAGCACAATTTTGGGTTTCATCATCTGATTTGCATTATCGCTATTTTACCTTGCTGATGATATGCATAAAAATGTCAAATTTAATCACACTGCTGCTTTCCTCTTCCTTCCTTTTTCAGCTTTTTCTAAAATTAAGAAAAATTAATAGCAAATAAATTGTTGTCTTTTTCAGGATCCTTTGAGTCTCTTTATAAAGTGGGAAAGAAGATTGGATCTGGAGCCTACGGTCGTGTCCATAAAGGGATTAGAAAATGGGATGGCAAACAAGCATGCTGCATAAACCAAACTTTTTATTGTTCAAATTAACAACATTCACAAATGTAAAAAACAAAACAAAACAAAAATCTCTTTAGGTGGCCATCAAATGTGTTGATGATCCCATGTCTGAGGACCCCATTAAAGTTCATTGCTTTAGTTATTATTAGTCTGGAATCAACTAACCTTTTGTCAGTCTCTTTCTTTAGCCTGGGTATTTGAAACCTATGAATGAAGAGGCACATATGATGTTGAAGCTGCGAAACCCTCCAACTTACGAGCATGTAGGACAGGTCAGACGACTGGTTTATGGAGAAAAATCTAATCTCTTTAGTTTTGGAATATGATCAGTCCTTCATGGACTTGTGTAAGTTCACCCAAGGAACGAGAGATTGCCTGACTGAAGAAACAGTGAGAAGCATTATGAGGAAACTCATTGATGCACTACATGACTGCATTGAGTGTGATGTTCATCATGATGACACACACTGGGAAAACATTCTCATCAACCCAGACACCATGCAGATAAAGCTAATAGTCTTTGGCATGGCAAAGCACACCAAGAGCTTTGTGTTTCTGAACACATTTGACTGATGGCTTACTACAGTTCACTGATGATGTTTATCTAACAGTGGAGATGTGCTGTTTACAGGAACAGAGATGCTTTAACCTCCTACGACCTGGTGTCCACATATGTGGACAATGGGACTTAGCTTAGTTGAAAATGTAAAAATATTAGCAAAAAAATGTAACTGTGAAAATGTAGTTTGGGAAGAATTTGTTAGAAAACATAAATTTACAGTAGTTTACAACAGTATAAATTTACATTGCATGTGTGATAAATAACTTTACATTGATTTTTATTTTATTTTTTTCATGATATCATTTCCAGAACGTCTTCCTCTGTCAAAGGCACTTGAATTAGTTCAGGAGTAAATTGGTGGGGACAATTCAGAGGTCGAGGACTTTGAGACTCAGAGGTCTGATTTTGATGACCCCATAGAGGATGTTGATTACCATCCTCCTCAACAGGAGCCAAGCAGCAGTGAGGAGGAGTGTAGTGGGGATGAAGATCCCACTCCACAGTCCACTGAGGCCAGCTGGGGACATAAACATCTCCATGGTGAAACTTATAAGTTATTGTTCAGACGGAAGCATTGCCATAGCAGCAGTCCCAGATGTCGGACTCAGCAGGTTGAGTCTGATGGCTCAAACGATGACCCTGAAGAGCCAACACCAGGACCAAGCTTTCAAGGACGGACCAAGCAAGGGCGAGGAGTGCGCTGGAGGGCTGTTCAATAGACCCCAAACCTAACCCAGTTTGAGCCTGAGGAGCAAACTGAGCAGGACAGAGAGGGCTGGACCACACTGGACTATGTAAACCAGTATATTGATAAAGATTTAATAAATCCATTGCATACTGCTCCAATGCTACAGCACTAGCTAGGAGTGGGTACCCACTCAGCACATCAGTTGACGAGATGTATCATTTCTTTGGTGCCTTAATTTTGATGTCCTTTGTCCCATACCCACAAATAAGGATGTACTGGTCCACCGTGTTAAGATTCCCAGCCATCACAGAAAGATTCACACACAATAGATTTAACAAACCGAGGCAATCAATAAAGGTGGCCATTGATGATGACATTCCAGAAGACCTGGGTGAATGTGACAAATTCTGGAAAGTGAGGCCATTTCTTGACCACATTCTGAAAGGCTGCAGGTCTCAGGCAAGACCCAAGAGCGTTTCCATTGATGAGCAAATGATACCATTTATCATTTGGTACCATTTACAGGAGCCTGTCCTTGTCGACAATATCTGCCAATGAAGCCCAATCCAGTTGGCATGAAAAACTTTGTTTGTGCTTGACTTTGAATTGTAAATGCAACAGTAACAATGAAAAATGTTCAGGCACAGTGCTCAGGCTGTAAATAAACGAGATTTGCACTTTGTTACACAATGGTGCCTTGATTGTTTTTTTGTGTATACGGACCGAGTGTCCACATATGTGGACATAATTTTTTTCAAAAAGACCTTCATGTTCAAAGATAATATCTGGTTATTATATTTATTGGTTCCTCCTAACCCCAAATAGCTAGA
Organism: Megalobrama amblycephala; assembly: GCF_018812025.1. Lineage (NCBI taxonomy): Eukaryota > Metazoa > Chordata > Actinopteri > Cypriniformes > Xenocyprididae > Megalobrama > Megalobrama amblycephala. The sequence continues at coordinate 204,179 of NC_063056.1, forward strand.
AGAAATCTAAAATGCAAGTCTAACCAAGTCTTGGGTCTTAGGAGGTTAAAGTGTTTCCACATGAACGCTGTGTTAGAGGTGATACAGTTATTATTAGTGATCCATCCTCCTCCTCGCCTCCTTCTCCCTCTGGCACTTCCAGATCTGCGATCTGCTCGATGGTGCTTGCCGGGCCAGTACACAGATCCTCCCGTCTCTCTTTCTCGTAGACAGGTTCCTGAAGGCATATGAGTTGTGGCCCTCAGCCTGGATGACGAAGCTGTCCCACAGCGTCACACTGATCTCGTCGCAGATCAGCACTTCTTAGAGCTCACAGTCCGAGCCATTGACTGTCACCATTCTGCTCAAGGAACCGTGAAGTCGAAGCTTTCCACGGACCTCTTCCACCTACAGAAACCAATCACAAACACAACATTATTTCCTATCCAGTCCGGTCACCTACAGAACAGAAGGGTTGGGCGCTGAAACGTCAACTTGCAATTCGCACCTTCTGCTTCGGACCGAGAGCCTTTACCTCCACTACACTCGATGACGTATAACGCAGAAACGACAGCCTGGTCACCTCCACGCTGGTCCCACAGGAGCATACACCATCATAGAGGCTGGATCAGAGAAGCCTGTAAAAACAGGCACAAGTCCTCAATTAAAGCTGAGCGCAGCGGCGATTCAGCACAACACACTCCATCAGCGAGGCCAATCTGTGAAAACAGTTAGGCTGCTCACTTATGCTGCGCTTGATGCTCTGCAGCCTGACTGCGGTGCCGATCTTTTCCACCTGACTGAAGGTGGCTCGCTTCTCCATCGCGAAAACGACTGACCTGTGGTATTCCTGCCTGGCGCTTTGTTTTCCACCACCGTTCTGCAGAGTTTTTCCCAGACTGCTTTCAATGGCATTCCCAAGGGTTCAAAAAATGACTTTTCTGCTATTTATTCCATTCAATTTAAGGTGCAGGCGAGGTAGGGCTGGGCGATATATCGCATGAGATTGTCACGCGCATTTCGTCAGTAAAGCCGGTTCCCTGATTACCGCTAAATCGCCATCACCTGCTTTCAAATGGAGCGGCATTTAATAGACAGAGCCGTAGATCACTGATAAGCCACGCAATATCGCGTTCATATCGCAGATGAATCGCCTTCGATAATGAACGCGATATTGCGTGGCTTATCAGTGAACTACGGCTCTGTCTATTAAATGCCGCTCCATTTGAAAGCAGGTGATGGCGATTTAGCGGTAATCAGGGAACCGGCTTTACTGACGAAATGCGCGTGACAATCGCATGCAATATATCGCCCAGCCCTAAGGCGAGGTGTAGACGTGACGTAGACGCCACATAAATCACGTGTGGCAGTGAAGCGTCGCCTCAGACATTACGCGTCATTCATGTGTAGCAGTGAAGTTATTCATTTTTCTAGCAACACGTATTATAATTAGGACACGCTACGGTGCAGTGTGTTATGAGCGTTGATTCGTGCTAATTTATTATAAACCAAAAATATCTAGTCATTTCAAATTAAACACTGCATTTTAATATGCATGAGCAGTTTTTTATTTGAATTAGATTTAATTTCAAGATAAAGCAAAAACAAAATGGCCAGACTTTATTTTTGTGAAATTATATGATAGTAAATAATAAACTTTTTGAAGAATACGAAAGTGTGGTTTTGACGGAAGCACTTGGAAGGCGATCATTTGTTTATATAAAGCATATACATTTACATTTTTTTTTTAGAAAATGAGTGATGGTTTCTCTAGAGCTCTTTGAAGCTGCACTGAAACTGACATTTGGACCTTCAACCCGTTGAACCCCAGTGAAGTCCACTATAAGGAGAATAATACTGGAATGTTTTCCTTCATTTCTTTTCCACTGAAGAAAGAAAGACATGAACATCTTGGATGACATGGAGGTGAGTAAATTATAAGCAAAATTTAATTTGAAAGTGGACTAATCCTTTAAGAATGAAACTATGCATGTTTGCTCGATTGCAATGCAAAGTTTCACATTAAGTGTTTTCCCATTGAAACCTGTTATAAAAATGTGCCTTAGTGCACTAAAACAGTAATATCAAAATACAGTATACAATTTATTAAAGAAATAATATACTATACTGTGTACAGGCAAGCAGATGAACCCAGAATATGCAGCGTGTAAAGTGGGTTAACCCATTAAAACTGGGTTGTTGTTGTGGGATATAAGGCATGTAAGGAGGTGTAAAAATGTATAAACAAAACGTTTATTCAAATCCAACAGCCTAGTATTTGGTGAATTGCCCCGTATAAGATGGGCAGCGGAGTGAGTTTAATGTTTTACTGTGCAAGTTATCACATAGAAACAAACTGCTTAAATGAACACATATTAGTGATTTTATGACTGAGCACTGTTTTTAATTCACTTAGCCAGCAACATCACCTATAAAAACTCAATAATTAATAGCCTAATGTGTTCAGTGACGTTTTACCAAATATATTCACAGTAACCGCAGTTAGATACTGTTTGCCGATGTTTCGGTGTGGACGAGAAACCTTTGGAAAACTGCTCGGAGAGCGTTTGGAGAGGGAAACGTTGTCGCCTGATGGAGTGTCGTGACTGACCTCTCAAAAGTCGTGTGTGTGTTGACCTCTAGGATGACGCTCCACGAGCGGCGCTTGTTCCTCACTGCGGCAGGACCGTGACGGAGCCGTCTGTACAGAAAAACAAGCGATTAGTTCACCTCTCCAGTCTCACAGTGGTTCAATTATTGTATTTATTAATAATGTTTAATTTATTTAGTGCCTTTCCCAAGCTCAAGGACGCTTCACAATAACAGTAAGAAACAGATTATCAGTGAAATGGACAGTAGACATTTGCCCAGTCCATATCGCAATACTAGTGCAAAGAGTCGAATACAAAGAGTGACCGTAACAGAGGACAGAAAAACAGCTCTGTGTTTACAGACAGCAGAAAGGTGTGCCGTTGAAGCTGAAGTCATAAGCTTGAGACTGATTCTGTATCAATATCAGCTACATATTAGTTTTTAATTTAATGAAAAAAACTAATTTATTGCTGTAAACATTAGTGGAATCAGCTGCTGACTGTAATTAATTAAAGTTTAAAATTAATGACTCAAATTAATGTTTTTATTGTAATAATGTTATAATAGTTTTAATGAGTATAAAAATCTAATAAATATGTAATACAGTGCACAGATTCAGCACAATACTTGTCTCTGTGTGGTTAACTAACATGTTATGGTCATTAAATGTCTTTCCTGAGTTAAATGTGTCCTTGTCCTCCAGCTATGGACCAAACAGCGATTGATCGATAATATGAGACATGATTCATTTCAGTAAGCTGAACTGTGTCTTTCCACACACCTTCTACTGTTCATTCCTGTTTATATAATAATAATAATACATTTTATTTATAATGCGCTATTTACTGTTAAATAGCAGTAAAGAGGGAGAGATTCGACGTGTCATGTGACATTTAAGAGCGCCAAACGGCATTTACTGTTTTAACTTCGTAATAAAGCTGACAATAATTGAAAACTGAGACTGTATTTCACATATATATCTAAATAAATGACTGTATTTCGTAAATAAATAAATAAAACCTGCTCTGTCTTGCCTGTTGTCAGTGTCATCTTTGCTCTGCGATGATTTTTCGCTGCATGTGAGAGCGTGAGAGCGTCAATTGCGCATTCCCTTTCGATATTTCACTCGTACTGTGTATGGGGGAAAAGTCTCCCTTTTTCCCCGCTACTGAAGCCTTTTCAATAACGCAGTGTAACTGCACCGTCATTGGTTCACTCATAGACAAATTGTTGAACCAATGGCGGCGCGGCTCAGCTGCGCGGCCTATGAGAAGAGAGCGCGCGAACATTCCCTCCAAAAGGGGCAGAGTAATGTGCTATATAAGCGAGCGTTTCGCCATAGGCCATCAGTCCTTTCTCCTTCAGCGACGACTGAAACTTCTCTTCGCTGATCCTCGCAGAAGCCTGCTCGCCGAGAAAGAAGCTCGCCGCCTTTGAAGAAGCTCTGCCGCCGTCGAAGAGGCCCCGCAGCGGACCCAGCTGACTCGCCGGCTCCTCGCAGCGCCCGCGCCCTCGCCGACTGCCGCCTTCGCGCCGTCGTCGAGCCGCCGGCTCCCGCTCCCGCGAACCGGCCGCTTCCAAGCGTGTCTCCTGCCGCCATCAAGCGCGCCCTGAGAGCGTCTTCCCGCGGTTACTTTACCGCGCCTCAGAGCAACTTTCCTGTGGTTTTCACCGCTACGAGCCCGGCCCTCGCCGTTAAAGAGCCTCCCAATCGCCGTTTTCACGGCGCTACCCGCATTTTTCAATGCCTCACCACTGTGCTACGTGCAGAGCCCCGCTGCACGAAGATGACGGACACGGGGAGTGCGTTGGATGTCTGGGCGTTGCCCACGCGGATGACGCGCTTGCCGGCGGCTCATGCCCACACTGTGAGTGCATGAGTTTAGCGTCTCTGCGCTCGCGGGCCGCCTTCTTCTCCGAGAGCGACCCCCCTGTTCATGCCCTCCCGTCTCCCGCGCCTGCCAGGAAAAGACCGCGGGGCAGAACAGTTCAGCGCATGGAGACGGGCGAGCACACGTCGGGCCAACGCCCGCGTGCCTCGCCCTCTCCCCGCAGAGAGCAGACCCCCGTCTCATTCTCCCGCCCAGACCAGCGTCCCTCGGTAGATGCGAGCGACCTCGTCTCCTACGGTGGATCGGATGAGGAGCCGCTCTTCGACTCCTTATCCATGGCAGCCTCTGAACATGAAGCGTGGGCTGGCGAGCCGGACGACCCCGCCCCCCTGCCTTCATTGGAGCCTATTGATCACGCCACTGGCATGGACGCCGAGTTATTCCGCATCCTGTCTAAGGCCGTAGAGGAACTGGACCTCGACTGGGCTCCGCCAGAGGAGCCATCGCGGAGCCGCTTGGACGAGTGGTTTCTTCCAGGCCGCCGCCAGGCCCCTCGCCAGCGCTCCGCCCCGTTCTTCCCCGAAGTCCACGAGGAGCTGACAAAGTCGTGGCGCGCCCCTTACTCTGCCCGCCTACACACGACCCACCGGTCGGCCCTCACCGCCATGGACGGCGCGGAGGAAAAAGGGTACGAACATCTGCCGCCCCTGGACGAAGCAGTGGCCGCTCATCTCTGCCCTCCCGCGGCCGTGGGATGGAAAGCCAAGAGAGCCTTCCCGTCCAAACCCTGCAGGACCACCTCCACCCTAGCAGGAAGAGCCTACGCCTCAGCGGGCCAGGCCGCCTCAGCACTTCACTCTATGGCCATCTTTCAGGTTTTTCAAGCCAAACTCCTCCGCTCTCTGGACGAGTCCGGTATTGATGCGCCTGCCTTTAAGGACCTCCGCAGCGCTACTGCAGGCCACGAAGGCCATGGCCCAGGCCATTGGCAGGTCAATGGCCAGCCTTGTTGTGCTGGAGCGCCAACTATGGCTGAATCTGACGGAGATCAAGGAGCAGGACAAGACGGCCTTCTTGGATGCCCCCGTGTCCCCGTCAGGACTCTTTGGACCCGCGGTGGAGGGTTTCACAGAACGCTTTACTGCGGCGCAGAAGTCCTCTCAGGCTATGAGACACTTTTTGCCGAAACGTTCTAGCTCCGCATCTGCCTCTAGCCGCCCCAGGCCTGCGCCGGCTCAGCAGACCAAGCCCGCCCCTTCTGCTTCCCAAGCAGCACCGCCCAAGGAGCAACGCCAGCGCTCGCGCTCTTCTAAGCGCTCCTCCTTCCCCAGGCGCCAGGGACCCCGGCCCAGGATTGTGCTGGACCCTGTGACTCCTAAGTCATCCTAGTCTGAGAAGAAAGAGGATTGGGGCAGGTCCCACCGCGGCCGGACCCCCCCAAAAACGCTCCCGTGCAAACTCCCCTCCGCCTCATTTATATCTGGGCGCGGGAGAAACACAACCTGCTGTAATAGGGCCCACATGTGCTGCGCCCTCACCAACCGCCGTTTTCACGGCGACCCATTTTTTAAATATTTCACAAAAGAGCAAATTTCCTCTTCCACCCAATACGGTGCTCGACCCCCTTCTAAGCGGGCCGTCATCCGATATTATTCTCCCTCTCGCCACCCGGGCCGAGGCTTGGAAAGCCATCCCCGGCATGTCAGAGTGGATTCTGAAGGTCATAAGCCAGGGCTACTCGCTCCAATTTGCCAGAAGACCTCCACGGTTTGGCGGGGTCATTCAGACTTCGGTACAAGCGGACGGCGCACATGTCCTCCGAACCGAGGTTTTAACGCTGTTGAGAAAGGGGGCTATAGAAATAGTTTCCTTCCCAGAGAGCGAGTCGGGCTTCTACAGCCGCTACTTCTTGGTGCCGAAGAAAGACGGCGGTCTCAGACCCATTCTGGACCTCAGGTTACTGAACCTTTCCCTCATGAAGCGAAAGTTCAAAGTCCTGACGCTGAAGCAGATCCTCGCGCAGATTTGCCACGAGGACTGGTTCTGTTCACTGGATCTGAAGGATGCTTACTTTCACATCCAGATAGCCCCCCATCACAGGCGATTCTTGAGATTCGCGTTCGAGGGTGTGGCTTACCAATACACGGTCCTCCCCTTCGGGCTCTCCCTGGCTCCTCGCACTTTCACGAAGTGCATGAACGCGGCCCTTTCCCCTCTGAGACAGATGGGAATATGTGTTTTAAACTACCTCGACGACTGGCTCATTTTAGCCAGCTCGCGCACAGAACTAGAGCACCACAGATCCGTGCTTCTCAGCCACTTACAGTGCCTGGGTCTCAGGGTCAACCCAGCCAAGAGCTCGCTGCTTCCCACTCATCGTATCCCGTTCCTGGGCGCAGTTTTCGACTCTGTCCGTATGACGGCAGTAGTCTCGCCAGAGCGCGCTCTGGCCATTCAGCAGCTCGCGGAAAGCCACCTACATATCAACTGTCTCGAAAATGCTGGCAGTGGCACGAGCTCTCCATGCCTTTCGGGCTCATCTGACGGATCGCCACGTCTTAGTCCAGTCGGACAGTATGACAGTGGTCTCCTATATAAATCGCCAGGGAGGTCTTTCGTCCAGCCGCTTATGCGCTCTGGTGGAAAGCCTTCTGGAATGGGCATCCCCAAGGGTTCGGTCGCTCAGAGCGACTCATATACCCGGAAAGAACAATCTGGGAGCAGATATGCTGTCTCGGAACAACGTTCCCTCAGATGGGTGGATGCTCCACCCCCAGACGGTTCTCACTATATGGGAGCTCTTCGGGAGAGCGGAGGTGGACCTCTTCGCCTCAGAAGACAACTCTCATTGCCCAACCTATTATTCGAAGGAGGACGATGCGTTGGCCCACACATGGCCCAATACTTTATGCCTTTCCTCTGATCGCCCTGATCCCTCAGGTTATCAGGCGAATCAAAGAGGACGAGCACAGAGTTCTGCTAGTGGCCCCACTCTGGAGGAGCCAGATTTGGACCTCGGAGCTGTTTCGGCTTTCCACAAAAGCCCCATGGCCAATCCCCCTGAGATGGGACCTCCTCTCTCAGGCGAACAGAACAATCTGGCACCCGCAGCCGGAGCTTTGGGCTCTACATCTGTGGATTCTCGACGGGAATCATCTGACCTTCCGAAGGAAGTGCTAGATACCATTTCACAGGCGAGAGCCCCGTCTACAAGACGCCTCTACGCCCAGAAGTGGTCGGTCTTTGTTAGCTGGTGTTCCACACGCAACATCGACCCGGAAGGATGTGATGTTTCTTCCATCCTGACCTTCCTCCAGGAGCGTTTAGAGTTGGGACAAGCCCCCTCTACGCTTAAGGTCTACGTAGCAGCCATTGCAGCGTTTCACTTGCCCATTGCTGGACAATCAGTAGGGCGGAACGATTTGGTCATTAAGTTCCTGAGGGGCTCTAGGCGATTGCATCCTCCTCGTCCCCTCACCGTTCCCCCCTGGGACCTCTCCGTGGTCCTCAGAGCTCTTAAAGGTCCTCCTTTTGAGCCACTGCGTCTAGCGGGCCTCAGACCCTTAACACTCAAAACTGCCTTACTACTTGCTCTGGCATCAGTAAAGCGAGTTGGCGATCTGCAGGCACTCTCGGTGAGCCCTGCATGCCTTGAGTTCGGTCCAAACGACTCCATGGTCGTTTTGAAACCAAAAATTGGCTACGTTCCCAAAGTGCTCTCAACGCCTTTCAGAGCACAAGTGATTTCACTCTCTGCGCTTCCCCGTTCATCGGACGAGACAGAGCTGGAAACTTTATGCCCCGTTAGGGCTTTACGCGTCTACATTGAGCGATCACAGCCTTTCCGGCAGTCTGATCAGCTATTTGTTTGTTTCGGTGGTCGCACCAAAGGGTCCCCGGTCTCGAAACAACGTCTATCACGATGGATCGTTGACGCTATAGCTCTTTCATACTCCTCTGTGGGCGCTACTTGCCCCATGGGAGTTAGGGCCCATTCCACTAGAGGCATGGCTTCGTCGTGGGCCTGGTCCAGTGGAGTCTCAATCAAAGACATTTGTGAAGCGGCCGGCTGGTCTTCGCCGTCCACCTTTGTCAGATTCTACCAGTTGGACGTTCCGACCTTACATGCTCGGGTCCTTTCAGTGTAAATTCGCGGCCCTCTAGGTGTTCCGCTTTTTGCACAAACCCAGGAGTTCTCTCCTTTGTAGTGTAACAGGGTAACGGCGGCTTCGGCCTTCACTTGTCCTTGGTCCCCCCCTAATGGCGTCCGGTCAAGTTCTGTCGTTCCCCAGCCGTGGCACGGCGCGGTTGAATTCGTTCCCCCATACGCAGTACGAGTGAAATATCGAAAGGGAACGTACTCGGTTACTAACGTAACCTCGGTTCCCTGAGATATGGAACGAGTACTGCGTTACTTGCCGTGCCACGAGGCTGCGGCTTAGGTCGTCGCTTCAGTCGATATGGCCTGATGGCCTATGGCGAAACGCTCGCTTATATAGCACATTACTCTGCCCCTTTTGGAGGGAATGTTCGCGCGCTCTCTTCTCATAGGCCGCGCAGCTGAGCCGCGCCGCCATTGGTTCAACAATTTGTCTATGAGTGAACCAATGACGGTGCAGTTACACTGCGTTATTGAAAAGGCTTCAGTAGCGGGGAAAAAGGGAGACTTTTCCCCCATACACAGTACTCGTTCCATATCTCAGGGAACCGAGGTTACGTTAGTAACCGAGTACGTTTTCTGTCACTTAACAATAAAAAAGGTAACTGCAAATTTATCTCTCAATTCTGACTTTTCCCCCCTCAGAATTGCATGAAATAAAGTCACAAATGCGTGCATAATGTTATTGTGAGATATAAACTTGCAATTCTGAGAAAAAAGTCTTTTCCCCCTCAGAATTGGACTTTATATCTCTCAATTCTGAGAAAAGAAGTCAGAATTGTGAGATTATAAATTGCAATTATCTTTTTAATTGTTTTCGACATAATTTAAAACTTGAGAAAGACTTTGTTTCATATTAAAGCAGAGTTTATTGTTATTATTGGATGGGTGCACTACAAATTTTAGTGGTTTTGTTCACGCATCAACAGAAAGAAAAAAAAATAGACTGAAAGATTGATCTTGAAAATACGTATAATAAAAAAGAAAATCAACATATTTGTGGTTTATCCACGATGTGCACGAATTAGAACACAGTCAAAACGTGAGGAGAAGCTAAACCTCAATGTTTCGGTCAATGATTTCAGCCCTCCAAAACTATTTCGATCGAAAACAAAAATTGCTGTTTCGGCCATGAATTTTCAGTAATTTCAATCAGTGCATCAAATGATATAGACCTAAACTAAATTCATGTATTTACAGTGAAAGAATTTGAAATAACTAGACTTATTGGCTAGGCTACATTTGGAGAAGAACTTCAGTCATTAGCCTGGCGATGGGGTAAATACGTTTGTGCAAAATACAATAATGATAATAATAATAATGTCTAAGCAAGGACCAAACATGTTTATTTGTCTCAGTTAACGCCACACTTCTGCTAACAGTAACACAGTGCGTCAAGGCTTGCTGTTGTTTTGGCTACCTTACAAACGGGTGATGGAAAGAACGGTGAATTTTTCCCCCCTTTTGTGGTAATTTAGCACTATTTTCTATGATCTTCTGCTTGCATGTTTGGGCTTCACTTGGATGCTTTATTTTGATCTTTAGTCAATTGAGTTCAGTTCTAGAAAAAAGCAAAGGCTATAGGTGAACCTGCGATGTAGGTGAATCCCTGCATTTATTATGTGTAAATCTTACCGCTGACAGAGAAAGCTATACTAAGCATGTGACAGGCAGTGCATGTAACAATAAGAGGTAATAATAGGTGAAGATGACCTGACTCAATGTGTTTAATGACTGATCAGACAGTTGTTTTGATGGACTCGTTAAAGGAGTGAGAGGAAAAAGACCCAATTTTGATCAAAGCTAGCGATGTCAGATTAATGTCATAGGCAATACAAGGTGATATCAGATATGATGATTATCAAGCAATATAAGCAGCAATTAAAGATAGAAAATAAAGATATACGTAAACCACTCAGCAGAGGCAGACGGGAAACTCACAAACACTTCAGTCACAAGCAGCTGCTGCTGGAGTTCAGTCTCATGCTGTACATTAACATGATGTTGTGTCTTTTTCAGGATCCTTTGAGTCTCTTTATAAAGTGGGAAAGAAGATTGGATATGGAGCCTACGGTCGTGTCCATAAAGGGATTAGAAAATGGGATGGCAAACAAGCATGCTGCATAACCCAAACTTTTTATTGTTCAAATTCACAACATTCACAAATGTAAAAAAAAAAAATTATCATTTTTTTAGGTGGCCATCAAATGTGTTGATGATCCCATGTCTGAGGACCCCATTAAAGTGGTGAGTTGAGAAGACTTAATTCTTCATGAAAATCTCTAATCGTTTTATGAAAATCTGTATGTAGATGTTTGAGATAAAACTGCATTACACAAACAAAGCCTAGAAACATCAGTAGTAAAGTAATTGTAAAGTTCATTGCTTTAGTTATTATTAGTCTGGAATCAACTAACCTTTTGTCAGTCTCTTTCTTTAGCCTGGGTATTTGAAACCTATGAATGAAGAGGCACATATGATGTTGAAGCTGCGAAACCCTCCAACTTACGAGCATGTAGGACAGTCAGACGACTGGTTTATGGAGAAAAATCTAATCTCTTTAGTTTTGGAATATGATCAGTCCTTCATGGACTTGTGTAAGTTCACCCAAGGAACGAGAGATTGCCTGACTGAAGAAACAGTGAAACGCATTATGAGGAAACTCATCGATGCACTACATGACTGCATTGAGTGTGATGTTCATCATGGTGACACACACTGGGAAAACATTCTCATCAACCCAGACACCATGCAGATAAAGTTCATAGACTTTGGCATGGCAAAGCACACCAAGAACTTTGTGTTTCTGAACACATTTGACTGATGGCTTACTACAGTTCACTGATGATGTTTATCTAACAGTGGATGTGTGTTGTTTACAGGAACAGACAGAGATGTTTTAAAGTGTTTCCACATGAACCCTGTATTAGAGGGAATCGACAGCTTGTGTCAAATAATGAATCGGCTCATTGAAGGAAAATAAAGCCTCCTGTCCAAAGGTGAGACCAGTAACAAGAATGAAATGAGAATAACATGTCTTGAAAAAACATATAAAGCTCTTGATATAAGTGACAGTAAATTATTAATGTCAAACCTTGATGACCAAATACAGGGCATTGACAGCAATGGAAAAATGTTCATGGGCAACCAGAGATGCCACAGTAACAGCAACAATTGCAGTGTATTCATGCTAGCATTACCTTACATGAACTACATGTGTGTGTCAATATGGACAAACTTTACTAATAAGCTGTCTTCTGAAAACTTTTTATATAAATCCAAACAGTCATGCTTAAAAATGACCATCTTTACACACAAAGGCAGAGCATATGTAGCGCCCCCACTATCCAGTTGGCAGTACTGCATTAATCGACAAAAAGGAGCAGATATTACCTGCATAAAGACCTATATTATCATATACAGTGGGTGTAGAAATACATGAAGACTCATTTTTAAATAGTTTTATTCACTGACTAATGCCGTACTACAATGGATGGTCTAAATGGATGGATTTCTGGATGGTTGGTGAATGGCTCCACGTTCCAACAAGACTGTGACGTCAGTAAGGAGCTAGCGGGTGATGATTTGGGCTGGAATACTGGGAAGTGAGATGGAGGGTCCCTTTAGGTTCTCTGGGGGTATTAAAATGACTTTTGCAAGATATGTGGAGTTCATAACTGGCCATTTTCAGCTATGGTATAAAAAGGAGGATAGTGCATAGTACAATGCACTATTGTACAATGCACTATGCACTATCCCATGCTGCAAAAAACACCACAGCAATAAAGCTGTTTGAAAATGTATTTGTACACCCACTGTAAATGTTTCTCTTTGTGAGGTTTGGTTAGTGGTGTCTAAAATGCATCTTTACGCACAACTGCCAGCCTGCATGGAGAGCTTCTTGAGACTCCAGAGACACCAGCAGCTTCAAATACCTGTTTGCTGCTCAACACTGGCTTTTTTTATAGCTGCCCTTTTAATACAATTAATTTTTTTGACAGGAACTTTCATTAATAAGCCTTTATCTGACCGAGTTCTGCTGTGCTCTAAATCACTCACAAATCTTATGATAATTCGATAATCTCCATTCAGTTTCACACAATATTAGTTGTTTTCATGCCTTTTGCACAACATTGCACCATTTCATGCTTTTCATCTTCAGAAAGTGCGTTTTATAAGTGCGTGGCAAGATGGGTTTTGGTCTAAAATCAAGAGTGTCACATAGTTTAACTGCTAAAATGTAAGAGTACAATGTACAATTATAAATTAATAATATGTTGAAAATAATCATACGTGGGGGTGAGTTGTGCCACTGGCACAACTTAACCCAGGCCCTCTGGCACAAATCACCACGGACCCACAAGTTTGAAAAACTAGCGTGATCCAGCAGTTAAGAGCTAACATCATGCTAACTGTATAGACCTGCTAAAGCACTAAAACATGTGTGAAATGTTTACAGACTTGTCTATAATTGTTCAGACACTACAATCAAAAAACCTTGATCATAGAAAGATGAAAAAAATAGTTTTTTTAGCTAAAATGTGCTTTCCTCTCATGCCATGTGTCTCTCTTCTTTGGAGGATGAGTAAAATGGATGGCTTTTCAAAATGATGTGGTCACATGACCAATTTCTTCTATGGTTTTCCAGAAACAATGTGTGGAACTACTTCCCCCCTGGCACAAATCACCCCACTCTCCCCTATATACATATTTTTATATTAAATTACTCGCCCTCATGTCGTTCCACACCTGTAAGACGTTCGTTCATCTTCAGAACACAAATTAAGATATTGCTGATGAAATCCGATGGCTCAGTGAGGCCAGCAAAAACTCTAAAGATCCATAAAGGTGCTAAAAACATATTTAAAACAGTTCATGTGGGTTCAGCGGAGCACCAAAGTCATGTGATTTCAGCAGTTTGACACGCAATCCAAACTGCTGATCCGAAACAAAAGATTCAAAGCAGTGTTTTGAATTCAGCCATGACTAGATAATGTTGAAAAGTCATTATTTTGTTTTTTTGGCACACAAAAAGTATTCTTGCCGCTTTATAATATTAAGGTAGAACCACTGAACTAAAATATGTTTTTAGTACCTTAAAGGATCTTGAGATTCAATGGCTTTGCTCTCAATGGAGGCCTCACTGAGTCATCGGATTTCATCAACAATATCTTAATTTGTGTTCCGAAAATGGTATTATGGTACTGATCCAAAAATGGATCAGTACCATGATATATATTGTGAATGTTCACAAATCACCTTAGTGAATGTGTTTGATATAGTGCATTTTCCAAAAATCCCCGTATCTGATTTGGTTCGGTTGGATATTGTAAGCCATAATATTTCTTCAGATGTGGTCATTTAAAAAAAAAATTTTTGTATCCTAACATTATATTTGCGTTTGTGGACTGTGGAGCTTTTTTTTTGTATCTATGGTGTTATTACTGTAACAGTGTGATCATTAACTTTATTGAAGGATTATAATTGACAAATGAATTAAAGACAGAAAGCTGCAGTGACTGCATATTATGTTATATAATGTTGTTCTCGTACAGCGGTTCCCAAACTTTTTGCAACACGCGCCCCTTTCTAGTGTTTGAAACCCGTCAAGCACCCCCAACACCTTACTTCAGTTAAACATCACATTTTTAATAGAAATAACTAAATACAAAAATATTCACTGTATATTAGAAAACATCAACATTTCAGTTATAAATAAAACAAATACTATTGCTTCACTCAAAAAAATGAATTGTTGGATTTAAGAAGTGTCAAGTGGTTCCACACAACTATATTGAGTAATTTGTACACAAGATGAACACATTTATTGACTTAATTTACCTTATTAAATGAACTATTTCCTCTATATAACAAACTCAACTGAATTGAGAGCAGGAATATTATATTAAACATAAGCGTATATGAGGCTCACAGCCTAAACACAGACGACACTCTTCTGCATAATGGTGAACACAACATTCAAAAACATTACTGAAACTCCTCTAAATGTCCAACATAACTGAACATTAAACACTAACATAAACTAACAACATCTTTCCCGTTACTGAAAAACACATAACACTTTAATCCCTAAATTTACTCTCCTAATGCAGTCCCTTGCAAAGCATGCTGGGAACTACGAATCCACTGCCCACATTAATTTGTGTGTTTCACTCAGCAATGTTAAGTTGACTGAACAAACACTTACTAAGTAAAGCTGACAATACTCATTTTTAGTAGAAACAATGCAGTTAAATTATGTTCATGTTCAAGTCTTTTAAGTACAAGGGTGGTTTGAGTGAAACTAACAACTGTGAAAGTTCATTTTTTTGAGTGTTCGTACCCTTTTTAGTGAGATAGATGGGCCTGAATGTTTGCACACAAATCATCAAAATGTGGGGTAACAGTTTTACTCTCAAATCATTCTCGGCATCTAGCCTGTGTCGATGTTTGGATTTCAACATTGTCAGTGCAGAAATCCTGCCTCACATATTGCAAAGGGCATCAACACTTTAAGTGCTTGTTTTGACAATCTGGATATTCCTCCAGAAATCCACCAGTGACTTATTTTTAATCACATGCTCACCTCTCAGCCTATCGTGTAATGGCAGTGACATCAGTCACAACAGTCCCTAGTCTGCCTTCTCTAAAAAAATACATTTTAATCAAGCTAAAATCTACATAGTTCCCAACAAAGGAATTGTTTAGTGTAAAACATGCTGAAGATTGGCAAACAGGCTGTCCATTAACTAAATGATTAGCTATTTCCCCACAAAAGCTGTTTAATCAGCATAATGAAGCCTCTCATCCATTGACTTCCATTCAAAAACAGCCTCCGGTCTCATTCCCTGTGTACCGCGAGGGGCGGAGCGTTAGCGTTAGCCGTTACGCTTTTTTGGCTAAAGGTTGCAGGCCTTCCAGTGGCTTTGGTAACCGCTGATAGGCCTGTATAAATGTGTCTGTGTGGACATAATATTGCTGTAACCTACAGACTATGGTGTGATTATACACCTGTTCACACTAACATTCTCTGGTTTTCCAGTTGGTGACAAATTCTGAAAATATTGCTGAAACTATATTGTCTTTTCATGGTTTCCGTTTATATATATTAAAGAAAGATACTCTGACACCACAAGCTTTAATTTTTCAATTGCACAATAAAACCAAGCATCCCAGAACACCTGAATGAGTTGAAGTAGATTATACTGATTTCATATAACAAATAAATGGGAAAATAAATAAATAACATTGTTAAAAATATGCAGCTGCCATTTCAATGATGTTGCTATGTTCTTCTGTTACCTCACCTTATGAAGATTTAAAACGGGGTCATCCCTCTGGAAATGAAGGAAATAATGTCTAAAATCAGTGGCCTAATTAAGATTTTTGCAGCCTTGTGTTATTCTCTGCCACCTGTTCTTTTGACCATGTGTGACTTGTGTACCTGGATATACAGTTATGAACACTGATGTAAACGGACAATTTATTTTGATACACATTCATTTGGCATATATTCAGGTTGATCTGGAAACTTTTTCCCTGTCATCTCAATGGCCAAAAGTGTCCCAGTCAACCTGAATTCACTGGTCATTAATGTTCATAAACATGCATGTTCTTCATGGGGTTTTAATTAGGGGCACATGAAATTTTGAAATTGAAATTTTGAAAGAAAAAAAAATGTAAACTATGTCAAAACATATATTAGAAATCCTGGAATAAAGATGGCAATATGGCCTTGATTTGCTTTTGATTAATAGATGCTTTGTATAATGTGTGATGGAGTGAACATGTGATATTGTGTGAGACATTTAATGACATTTTGTTTTTGTACAAAAAGATGGGCATGGACTTGCCAACAACAAACTTCAGCTACTGTAGCAGTCCCTTAATATATGGAAATATGACACATAAGAAAGCTATTCTCAGATCAAAAAATTACATTTTTAGTCAAAGATTTGGACATTTTAATGACTTTTTTTATTTACTTAACGTTTTGTTGTTATAAAAATGTTTTATCTTTTTACAGAGAGTGGCCATCAAATCATTAGCACAAATGCATTATTTGAATGTCTGGAATCACTGTAGTTTTTTTTAAGAAATTAATTTCACAAGGATGAAGTTTATTCAACAAGGATGAATTAAATAGATTTAAAAAAGAAAAGAAAAAGACATTTCTAATGTTACAAAAGATTTGAATACTGTTCTTCAAACTTGCTGTTCTGTGAATCATCGGGTCACGGTTTCCTGTTTTCAGCACTGATAATAGCAGCTCAGAATGATTCTTGATCATCAAATCATCATATCAGATTGATTTCTGAAGGATCATGTGACACTGAAGACTGGAGGAACAGGAATAAACAGCCATTTTAAATATATTGAAATAGAAAACAAATCACAAAATTACTGTTTTGCCTTTAATGATCAAATAAATGCAACATTGGTGAGCTTAAACATAAAGAATTTTATTAATCCTTTTGAAGAGCAATATCATATCAAAATGAACAAGAGCACAATAACAGAACTGATATCGGTCCTCAAAAACATGTACACAGGTTTATTTCAGTTGTTACAGGCAGTGATGAACTCAATGATAATAACTAATAAAATACAGAGTTTTAAAACATGGCAAAGGAAGAGCAGAACGAGCTGAACTCATTGTAGACGATAGCTGAAGGTTGTTACACAAAGTGTCTGTCGTTCAGTTACAGACGACTGCACAAATCCAGCATACTAATGAAAACATTATAAACTGTTAGCTAGAAGAAAACAACTGTAGTTTAGGCGTAAGTCAGCCGCCCGTGACGCTGAGAGTATAGTTATCTTTATGGAATAATCCACTAATGTCTGGAGATTCAGTGTGAACTAATATTCTCAGTCGCACGTGCAATCGCGCATGTCTGCCAAACTCATTCATATTCATATAAGCTCCGCCTTCAGAATAGCTGTTCTCACTGTCCAATGACAGCGCGTGTTACATTCACAGTGACAGAGGATTGGCTCTTCACACTGAGGTGAAAGCTGATTGGTTGCTCCACGTGTGTCCTGACCAATGGCGTTTTTAACTTGACTGACAAACGGATAAAGAAACGCAATTGACCTTTCGCCGGGAGTTTGATTGACAAGCGATCTAACCAATCAGAACGCCGCATCCGCCATTTTGTCCGACAAAGCAGCCAGTAGTTAAAAGATTAACCTCGGTGGAGTTAAACTTGAAAAATGGTGTGTATTGACGTCTTTCCGCGTTTGAAACAACATTCATTCTCATGTTCATGGACTAATAGGAAGAGATGATCGGTTTTTACGAGAGGTTGAGCTGAGGATCTACAGCAATCTGTCACGACCATGGTCACGACACATTGAAGAGCAAAAAAACGGTTTTTATTGTTTGAATTTCTTTAATAACTACACGGTTTGAAAGCTGGGACTTTGTTTAATATCATAAGTAGCCTAACCTGCTCTGTCTTGTCTGTTGATGTGTGGTCAGTATCCTCTTTGTTCCGCGATGTATTTTTCACTGCGTGTGGAGTGACAGCGCCACGGCTTGTCGGACAAAGCAACAGTAACTAAGGGGGGCGGGGCTCGGCGAAAGGCTAATTGGCCAATGCTTTTAAAAAGAGATTTAAAATGGTTTATTAATGTACGTTTAAAACATGAATCAAATAAACAGTTTCAAATGTGTGTATTTATTGATGCGTGTAAAAATGTCCATTTGTGTTTGAATGATTAAATTGATGAATTGATTGTTGATGTTATTTTTCAGTGGGTTAGTGGATCTAAATCTGTAAGTGTCACTCCTGCTCCTCATAACGACACCACATGACACAATATACATGAGTTCAACATTTATTACAATATTTCAACATTCACTTCATCATGTGACTCTGAGTCATTAACACACATTTATTGTGTCCTGATATTTCAGTGTTGTCATGAAGAGACTCTAGAACAGTTTCACTGATGCTCCATAATAAACCCAAAACCCAGGATAGAGTGGTTGAGTGAATGTGGTCTGGACTGTGTGGATGAGGATCATTGTGTCTCCAGAGACGCTGTAGAAGGACAGAGTTCCTGCACTGTGATCCACATACACTCCTACTCTATAGTAATTCTTCTTATTCACTCCTACTCTATAGTAATTCTTCTCATTCACTGTTCTGCTGATGATGGGCTTTACAGGGAGAACAGTCTTTATGTAATTGTATCTGAATGAGTAACTGTCAGGAGAGCAGATCAAACTCCAGGACTGATCATTAAATCCAAACAAACACTCTTCACTCTCTCCCTTCCTGCTGATGCTCTTATATGACACTGATATACACACAGCACGTCCACTCCACTCAATCTCCCAGTAACAGCGTCGATCACACACACTCTCTCTACACAACACCTGAAGATGATGATCAAATCTGTCTGGATGATCAGGATACGACTCTGGTGTGTCAGTGTTAGTAATCAGTGTGTTCCTCTCAGACAGATGGAGGTCTTTATTCACTGTGTTCAGATCCGCAGTGAGCCGATGGGAATCTGATGGAGATAAAACACATCAGAATCAGGAATCATCTTTTAATCTACACTGTAAACATGATTTCTGCTGCTTGTTAAATGAACTTCATTAAAATGAGTTAAAGCACACAATTACTGCACATTCTGTCCTGATTTAATGGAGTAAATCCACTTAAACACGTCAAACTGAAGTTGACTTCATCATTATTGGTGTTGAACGAACTGAAACTGGGCAGTTCCCAGCATGCTTTGCTCTGGTCTGGATCTATCACAGAATCTGAGGAGTTCATGTAGGATTTGTCTCAGATCTGAACTTGATTTAGGATCTTCTGGTCTCTAGTTGTGAATCTTAAAGCCTCCATCAGTTCGGTGATCGACTCTCAGGTCTGTTACCAAGAGCAGCTGCTGTGAAGAAACGCTCCAGATTCAAATGGAGGATCAAAACAGCTTTAATGAAGTTTGATCAAAGCCTGACACTGTATTTCACCAGTCTGTCATTATTCATTTCAGGGGCGCCTGAAACAACTCAGTAGGTATTATTAGTATTATTGTAATTATTGTTTTTGTTGTTACATTTATTGTATTGCCACAATTTAATATGTGAATTATTTTATCATTTAACGGATTAAACAGCGGAGCTGTGCACTCAGGTTTATGGCTGCTGTAAATGTTACCTGACACAAGATGGCGCTGTTTTCAACACTCTTGATGCTATTGTAAGAATTTAAAATATCTAAAGCTATTTTAAAATGAACAAAGACATTTGCTTTACTGTTTCAACCCCCTCTCTCTCTCTTGCTCTCTTTTTCTCTCTCTATCTCTGTCTCTCATGTAACTTTTTACACACATGTTGTGTACGATTAATGCTATATGATTTTATCATCTCATACATCTATTTTGTGATTATTGTAAGTGTAACCATAATCAGATATTGTCATTAAACCCTTTCAATTACAAATGATGTGCTAACTAGTTTTGATTTAGTATTAACATTAATGTGCTCCCTATTTCATACAATATTGTCACACTATAGCAACGCTCTCCCACATATTTTGCTGTTATAACGGCGCTTATTTCCGTCGTTGGTATAAGTTGCAGTGGGTGGTAATAGACAAGAAATGTACAGTTTTCTACCATCTTGCTGATAAAGTTTCTTTAGTCGCTCGTCAAACCTTACAGTCTGAACCCTGTAGGAGTTCCTCCCTTACACTCCCGAAACATTCAGAGAAAAGCTTCACAGATTTAAAGGGCATATTGCAGGTTAGAGCTTCAGCGATTCAATGTATAGAAAAATAATGTATGAAACAGATTTTCTTGAACAAACACGTATAAATCTTCTGGAGTCGTTTTTTGTGAGAAAATTTTACTTCCCCATCTGAAAAATGCCAAATCTGAAGTGACGTAACGGGAGGGAGCGCGATCAATATAAACTATAGGAAAACAATGGATCGCAATGACAGTTCGGACGCTGAGGAAACTGTAAATGTTTATTCATACTCGTATAACAGACCACAGCCATACAATTAGCCTGCTATGTGTTTAAGAGAGCAGGACAGGCCAGGATTAGACAGAATAACGGTCAAAAGAGACAAATTGAGCTGTTGTGTGAGGAGAAGCAGTGGAGAACAGGACAGAGACCAATTGTGCAAAAGACTACTTCATAAAGTGAAACGATGTCAGAGCATGGTTGTGCTGCCCTAGTGGGGACTCTTATTATGAAAATATGTAGCGCGAACAGACGGAAGAGAACACTGTTCATTCACCAACGGAGCGAATGACAGATTGCATCATCCGCTGCTGACGATCGGGTTTGCTCCATTCATCAGTGCTGTGGTGTGGACTATAGGTCTTCACGGGTCCAAAAATTCATACCCGAACCCGAAGAGACCCGTAAATGTGCTACACGGAACCGACCCGGCCCGACTATTATTTTGAAAGTTGGACCCGAACCCGTGCAGAACCGAGAAATGCCATAAATGTACGACCCGGACCCGTCTAAGCTGGACCCGAACCCGGCACATAGGTCTATTCCACAGCAAATTGCTATTAATAAGTCAATAAACAAGTTGCAAAAATAACGTGTTGTCTTACCTAATATTAGTAGGCTATAGCTTTCTCCCTTGTACCTGACTGTGATGCACTTGCCAGGAAAGTTCATCCGTTATTCCTCTCTTGCCGATTGAAATGCTTAATCCACTCATTATTCCAGCTTTAAAAGTTCACTTGCTGTCACGATGACAAATGCGACTTTGCAGTTTTGCATTATTTCGTTGTATCTCGAAACTCGACTCACATAATAAAATAACTTTGACTGTTTGCCCTTTTGAACTATAATAACGATTGCTTGTTCAGTGACATGGCCGCTGACGTTAGGCTAGCATTACTTATTTGCGGTCATTTCTGTGCTTTCTGAGCCGAGTCTGACCAAAACTTCAGATATAACAAGACGGCATAATGTTATTATAAAAACAGGAGAAAGAAAGTGCGCTCGCATGAGACATGCGCGTTAGCTAGAGCAACCTGAAACATAAGCATTAAGCGTCACAGAAAACATTCGTGTGATAGTTCATGTTTTGTTAAAGGTCCCGTTCTTCGTGATCCCATGTTTCAAACTTTAGTTAGTGTGTAATGTTGTTGTTAGAGTATAAATAAAATCTGTAAAATTTTAAAGCTCAAAGTTCAATGCCAAGCGAGATATTTTATTTAACAGAAGTCGCCTACATCGAACGGCCAGTTTGGACTACATCCCTCTACTTCCTTCTTTAATGACGTCACTAAAACAGTTTTTTGACTAACCTCCGCCCACAGGAATACACAAGAGTTGCGTTTGTCGCCATGTCGTCGAAACGCTGTTATTTTCATCCCGCAGTCCAATCACCGGGTCTGATTCCGGCTCAAATTGATAGGGTAAAATTAAAGACATGTTTACAATAACACTGAGCGCGTGCATCTCCACGTTATGGTAAGAGGCGTGACCTTTCCGGGCAAGATGCGCTAAACTGCTGTCGAATCACAACACAGGAACCGCTGGCACAATCAGAACTCGTTACGTATTTCTGAAGGAGGGACTTAATAGAACAAGGAAGTCATCAGCCCGTTTTTATGACAGTGGAAACAGCGGTATACAGATAAGTAAATTATGTGAAAAATACTGTTTTTTTACACGCGAAACATGAACACATGTTATATTGCACACTATAAACACAATCAAAGCTTCAAAAAACAACAAAAAACGGGACCTTTAATGATTTGAAATAGGCTATGTTATTTAAATGCGAATGTGCAAAGCTACAAGCAGTTCTTGAGATTTGAAGTTTGTTTGCATTATTGTTGCACACGATAGGAATAGTAAAACTCAATGATCACCGTTCGCTTGCATTAACTCCGCCCGCTCTGCTTCTGATGGCTGGGGTCGCTCGTGTTTTTTCACCTTATTTCCCGGCTCATACTTTACAAGTTACAAAACACGCACGGCGCTGACTGACTCCCAACATGGCCGGGTGATCTCCGAATCAGATCAGCTCGGGTATACACACAAAGTTAAACAGACCCGGGAACCGAAGTAATAGATTGGGACCCGACCCGGACCCGGCTGACCATTTAAAATATAGTCCCGAACCCGTACGGGTCCCGGGTCCTCGGGTCTCGGGTCTTCTTTGTAGACCTCTACTGTGGACCCGCATCAAAGTTGTTGTCAGTGTTGGATTGGATGTGTTTTGTGTTTGTGTGCATCCTATGGGAGTGAGTACTGTTGATTCTGTTGTGTTTGCTGATCTATGCTCATCATCAGTGATGACGCAGTTAATGTTAGACGCTGTATAATTTTTCAAGACGATGTTAACTCATCAGTGCTAGTTCTAAATCGTTTAAGTTGTCTACGATGTTCACAGTTATAATGTTTATAATGTTGCAGTAAGGCATGTAGATTAATAATGATAGTAAACGTGATGGAAGGTGTTATTTGAATTATATAAATGTGACAATGCAAGTCAGTACGCTGTTATATCACGTTTATGCATTATTGCATTATTGTATGAGGGGAGCAGCCTATAGTTGTATGTGAATGAGGATAATGTAATGATGTTGCTGACAGTTGAGTGCTGCTGTGTGTTTTGCAGATAAACCACACAAACACACGTCCTTACTGTACCATCCAAGTCTACATCAGCTGATATGTATCCAACTCATTTATGAGCAAACCCACGCAAGATAACACAGGACTCTTACTGAATGTACCTCAGGTTCTCCTCCACCGGATGTGCTCAACCTGCTCACAAGTCTTATCATTCATATTAGTCCTTGCATACTTATCTGTGGCTGTCCCAAGGCTCACACTAAGCTAAAGAGATACATTGTTCCTGGATGCCGCAAAGGAAGCCTCGTTGCTAAGTCTGCCGCGGCCCTTTCTATTTAAACGTCTATTTATTAATGTGCATGTGAAGGCTGACTTTCCCTTCTGATGTTGATATCTGCATACCAGTGATAAATAAACCAGTTCAAATTGATTCTTCGCTCTGTGGTGTTCTGACCGACACACCTAGTTCACTGCAATCCAAGCTAGCGCTAACAGCTTCAAATAGCCCTTTGCTATACCAATGTTAGCTTATAGATAGCTATGAACACTGTTCAGATCACGATATTGTACAGATTATTATCATGAATCAGGCAACAGCTATTGGTCATCTAGGAGTAACGTTATTGATTACTAATAACAGAAACTAATACGTTAATATCCGTCCACACTGATATTATGTGATATAGCGCTTTCTCATCATGACTGATTTGGTAATGTTAGCAAATGAAATAAAACACACACAAAAAAACAAGACTCAAGGCCTTTGCACACTGAGTCCGAAATTTTCGCATGCGTTTTTTCGTATTCGCAATCCTAAAAATTCGTCACGCACAGAGACCTTGCACACTGAGTCCGATGCGTAAAAAATAATGCGTTGCGAAAAAATCGCAAAACAAATCGCAAAACAATACAAAATGAAGTCTTCAAGCAGTGAGCACGATTGTCGTCTCTCTTCTTAAAAAGAGAAAAAGAAAGAGGAAATATTGGGTCCATTCAATCCCGAGATTGCATAGAAAGAAAGGAGAATTCACCTCATCAAGGAGCTGCGGGATCATCCGAGCGTTTCAAAGTTTACTTAAGGATGTCAGTGGCTCAGTTTGATGCTTTACTACTGGCACAATTTATATTAAATTTATATTCGGTCTCTTTGTATTCCTCACGTTGTTTGTCATTCAGTGCTGCTGCTTTGTGCTGAAGACGACGTGGATCAACTTGTCAGATGGCATTCTGGATTTTTGCGTTCGCATACGGTGGCTCTGAATTGTCAAAACGTCTCTCAAAATGCGTGCCACGGATGCGAAAAACGCAGAAAATCGAACCTGATCCGAATATTTTTTTGACGGACGAAAGTTTCGGAGGCAGTTTGCAAACGTGATTGACATAACGTGAGGTCGAATTTAATTTTTAACGTGCGAAAGTTTCGCATGCGAATTTCGGACTCAGTGTGCAATGACCTTCACGGTGCACAATTCATGTGTTCATCTCTGACGGATCCGTGATCATGTGTCCCGCCGGCGGCCGAACATAAGTAGTGTTACTGTATGTGTTTCATGTTATCCTTTATTCATTAATTCTGTGTTATGAGTTTATTCCGTGCTCGATGTCCTGACAGGCTGGAGTTTGTGCAACATCCACAATCACAATAATTTACCATGACGAACACAAAAACTACAGAAAACACACTGATTCACGACCGCTGTCACTGAATATCAATCTACTCTGCACTGAATCAACACAGAGCTCAGCGATCGACTCCCTCTTGTGACGTAAAATGACGCGACGCTGAAAAAAAAGCGGTTTTTACAGAGACCGTCACTTTATCTGCTAAATTTGTGCCCTTATGTCCTGCAAAACATTTTTAAACCCTGCAGTACCTTGTATTTTTGTACAAGGTTATATATTCATCTCGAAAAAAAAGTTTACCCTGCAATATGCACTTTAAGAGCTCATTTCTCCATCCCTACTCTAGTTTAGGCCTTTTGCAAATGTTTCAATCAAGTTTAGCTGTTTTAGAGAGCGTTTAAACATGTTGAGCTTGTTTTGTTAAATCTGTAATGTCATTTTTTATGTGTGGAAAATGCGACGAAACTAAACTATCCAATCAGATGCATCCAGCCATGCACACACATACACACTTTTGACTACAACACACACCTTTATTTATTCTCATTCTCTCTTAATGTGTCATGAGTGTACGCAAATAGATTTTAATAATTTAAAAATGATGTAAAAAAATAAAAACGGCATTAATTAGCGCCTCTCAGTGCGTACAGCTGCAGGCGCCACTGCATCATGTGACCCTTACAAAGCTGGATGTTGGTATTCAGATACTCAGACGTTCAGCCACAAATCTTTTCATCATTTATTATTTAAAGCGTTATTAAAGTGAAAGCCATTAGAATAATTTAACACCACAGTGTGTGTTACTGGTTCACAGGGAGTGTGTTTCTATAAACACATTTTGATTTCAGTTTTTGTCTTGTGATGATTCAAGGCGAGTAATTAGAAACCTTTATTTCTTCAGATATGAATCAAGTGCTGATTCAGCTGTAAAGACTATAAAGTCATTACTTAAATCAATGTTAGTTTAATGTGTTCAATAAGAGTGTAGGGGTCAAAGTTCATCATGCTGAATTCAACCATAAAGCATCATAAAGCACAACTGTGTCATCATTCAGTTCAGTTCAGTTCAGTTCAGTGAAATCACTGAATGATCCTCAAAGTTCATCAATGATCAGCTTCATTCAGCTGTGAGCAGCTCTACAGAAAGAAACTGTGTCATCATTCAGCTCAGTTCAGAGTTCATTCAGTTCAAGATCAGGACTGATGGAGTTCATCAGTTATCAATCAAACCTGAATAAGCTCTTATGAAGCGTCACTGATATCACTCAGATCAATATAAGAGTCTTTTAAACTCCAGCCGAGCTCAAGATCACAGTGGCATTGAGAAAAAGATGCTCTGATGCTGGTTTAAGAGTCAAAAGTGATGCTGAAGATGTTCCTGAAACTCAACTATAGTGAGAAATCTCTCAAAGCCTCCTAAAGAGTGTGTGTGTTACTGCCCCCTAGAGGAACATGATGAAGCTGATCTGACTGAGACTGATACTCAAACATTAACACATTCATACAGTGTTCAATCTCATCTTCACAGGGAGTGTCTTGATACTTGCACCTGAAAGATCATCTACATTCATATATTTATGTTGTTTGTAACTCAGGATTAACCCTAAACCATGTGACGTGAGTGACACAAACATTTGAGAGGCTGTGGGGAGAGGCAGGGGAAGTTTGGCTCTCATTTCTCGGTTTCATGTTGAAAGTTGTGAATATTTAGATATATTGACTTTGTTCATAAATGTGTTCATCTTACGTGCAGCATTTAAAACAGCATGAAGTGTGAAATCTACTGACCTTCTGATAAAAGTTGATATATTTCACATATTTACCATATCTGGAGGGGACTTACATGTTTAAAAGCTGTTGTTGAGTGTTATCTTATTACGTTTCTGTTGAAGTTTCATGAATTTAAAATGATTAGCCTGTAAATGTTTGTTTCACCCGCGATTACGACATAATAGCGTGCTTAAAGTGTCATGAAACCCCAGAACACATTTTGAGCTGTGAACAGATATGTATAGGCTGTGCATCATTGAAAACACTAAAGCTACTCATTAATTTCATTTATCATTTAAAATGAGTTATTTTTGCATTTTTCAGAGCGATTTCTGTCTTCCGGTTTGAAAAGCAAAGTCGCAGCAACGTCACAAAATCTGACGTCATCGTGTGCTACCGGAGTTACGAGATTTTCGGTTTCGGGGGGGGGGGTTGTTCAAGATGGCGTCCTGCTAAAGCCCCAGGTATACTTCACTTTCCGCGCCCGGACGCGTCACGCGCGCAGTCATGTCCGCGCGTCTTTCAAAGTATACTACACCACGGATGCGCGCGGATGACCGCGTTCGTCACATGCGCAGTACAGTTTTTTTCTATGCTCTACTTGACATCGGAGAGCAGCACCGTCGTGTCATCAACGTGACATTCACTGGGCATGATCGGAGAAGAAAAGAAGTGCATCCTTTTCCATATTTTACTTATCCCCCTCCATGAATTTGCCGCTCTAAACACGTCTTTGTACTCTTTAAACATGAATTGTACAAATGTGGTTACTTTCTAATCTCTTCGCACAAACGCTGGTCAAGTTCGCTGTCCATTGTCGTGTTTTTCTCTTTTTTCAAGCGTGTTTTTAAACCGGTCTTTTCACACTCTTCTTTGACGGCTGAACACTGTGCTCAATACTGTGCGTACTGCCACCTAGTGGACCCTTCTATACTGCTTGCGCATGCGCTGTTGCACGCGGACTGTCCGCGTGGTCTCGAAATTTGGCCTGCACGCGGCCAGGGTGTGCGGCCAGCCGCGAGCCCTCCGCATGACGAAAATTACGTCATGCAGACGGTGCACAAACGCGGACGGCCGAAGTATACCCGGGGCTTAAGTTTGCTTTATCGTGCTCTGCTGACAAATCTACTTTTAACAGCCAAATTACACTACTTATATCTCTGATACATTTATTAGTTTCTATAAATACCTCATAGTGCTCCCCGAGATTGTAAATATGAAGTCTGTCGCAGATAAAAGGAAAGAAAAAGAGATGTTGCGCGCTGCACGTGTATCTGATAACGTGAACCATCACAGCTATGCGTCTCCCGGTGAGATCCTCTTATCTACTTCGTTTCCAGAGAGCCCTGGTAAGCCCCCTACAGAGAAAGGTAAAGCAGAAGACGACGCCGTGATTTCCACTCTCTCTCAGCTGATAAATAATCGTTCGGACGCCCTGGAGAATATGGTGGGGGACAACGCTCTTAAGATATAAGGACTAAAAAAAACTGGACTTTGTATGTGCTGAGCTGAATGATATTAAGGGTAAGGTTGGCCATGTTGAAACTAGACTAAATACCGAGGAAAAGAAGATGGAACTTCTGCGAAAAAAGAATTGCAGATTTGGAAAGATACTCTCGCCGCTGGAACCTGCGTTTACATGGAGTACCTGAAAAAGAAAGTGAAAATGTCAGAGCCGAATCTATCAGCATTTGTGCAGCCACCTTTCCAGAGGAGGGCAAGACCCTTCCAGATAAGATTGATACTGTCCACCGCGTTGGAAAGAGACTTCCCAATTCTTCAAGGCCGCGTGCGATCATTATCCAGTTTTCCTCACGCGTGACGAGAGATGGTGTGTGGAGAGCGGCGAAATCGTCAGAGTTTCTGCGGGCGAACAAACTTCGGTTTACTGAGGATCTCACTGCTTTTGACCGAGAAAGGAGGCAGCTGCTATGGCCGGCTGTTGAGAAGGCCCGCAAGGAAGGGAAAAGGGCGCATTTTGTGGGTCATCGTGCATTCGTCGAAAGGCTCTGAAATTAACCCTATGTAAGTCGGCCAACGGACTTACATAGGATCGGCTTTTTTTAGCTCTACCTTTTATTGTGGAGCAGGACACATTTGAAGGCTGAAAATTTACCTGACTTGACCTTGTTGTCAGCTGCTTTAGCATTTTCCACTTTTCCACAAGTAAGCTTCTTATTCGCTGTTCATTGTTCAGAGTTCTATTTTTATTAGGGCCCGAGCACCGATGGTGTGAGGACCTTATTGAAATTGCTCAGCCAATTATTCTTCTTCTCCAAAATGAATCGCATTTTTGAGGGCCTAAACGTTCTCAAAAACTCATGAAACTTTGCACACACGTCAGAAGTGGTGAAAATTTACATCTGATATGGGTTTCAGAATTAGGTGTGGCAAAATGGCTCGATAGCGCCACCTACAAAATTTCAATTAAGCGCCCTTCGTGCTACATTTCACGTACAGTTATGAAATTCGGTAGACAGATGTAACAGCCCTATACCTACAAAAAAGCCCCTGGGTGCAAAGTTTGTAAACCCAACAGGAAGTGAGATATTCTGAATTTTCTCTACAAAATTTTGGCAGTTTTTGCCATTTCCACATGTTGTACTTTAACGAACTCCTCCTAGAGCTTTAATCAGAATCAATGTCATATTTGGTCAGTCTAATCTAAAGGCCTTTGAGACGTTAAATTGCGAAGATCTAGAGTTTTCGCTGAAGGGCGTGTCCGTGGCGGCCTGGCAAAGTTCGATGTTTCGCCATGAAACAGGAAGTTGTTGTAACTCAGACAAACAATGTCCGATCTGCCCCAAACTTCACATGTTTTATTAGAGTCCTGGCCTGAAGACATCTCTATGGCAATATTCAGTTACAGTCATAGCGCCACCTGGGGGCAACAGGAAATTACATGTTTTACACTGTGATTAACTTCCTCATAGAGATTAAACCAGATCAACATCATATATGGTCAGTCTAATCTTAAGGCCTTTGAGATGTTAAATTGCAAAGATCTTGAGTTTTCGTTGAAGGGCGTGTCCGTGGCGGACTGACAAAGTCTGATGTTTCGCCATGTAAGGTGAATCACTTTTTTGAGGGCCGAAACATACTCGAAAACTCGTGAAACTTTGCAGATGCGTCAGAAGTGGTGAAAATTTACGTCTGATATGGGTTTCAGAATTAAGTGTGGCAAAATGGCTCGATAGAGCCACCTAAAAAATTTCAACTAAGTGCCCCTGACACTACGTTTCACGTACAGGTATGAAATTTGGTACACACATCTAACAGCTCAATACCTACAGAAAAGTCTCTTGGAGTGAAATCTGAAAACCAACAGGAAGTCAGATATTTTGAATTTTCTTTGCAAAATGTGTGCAGTGTTTGCCATTTCCAGACGTTGTACTTTAACAAACTCCTCCTAGAGCTTTAATCAGATCAACATCATATTTGGTCAGTCTAATCTAAAGGCCTTTGTGACGTTAAATTGCGAAGATCTAGAGTTTTCGCTGAAGGGCGTGTCCGTGGCGGCCTGACAAAGTCTGATGTTTCGCCATGTAAGGTGAATCACTTTTTTGAGGGCCGAAACATACTCGAAAACTCGTGAAACTTTGCAGATGCGTCAGAAGTGGTGAAAATTTACGTCTGATATGGGTTTCAGAATTAAGTGTGGCAAAATGGCTCGATAGAGCCACCTAAAAAATTTCAACTAAGTGCCCCTGACACTACGTTTCACGTACAGGTATGAAATTTGGTACACACATCTAACAGCTCAATACCTACAGAAAAGTCTCTTGGAGTGAAATCTGAAAACCAACAGGAAGTCAGATATTTTGAATTTTCTTTGCAAAATTTGTGCAGTGTTTGCCATTTCCAGACGTTGTACTTTAACAAACTCCTCCTAGAGCTTTAATCAGATCAACATCATATTTGGTCAGTCTAATCTAAAGGCCTTTGTGACGTTAAATTGCGAAGATCTAGAGTTTTCGCTGAAGGGCGTGTCCGTGGCGGCCTGACAAAGTTTGATATTTCGCCATGAAACAGGAAGTTGTTGTAACTCGGGCATACAATGTCTGATCTGCCCCAAACTTCACATGTTTTATTAGAGTCCTGACCTGAAGACATCTCTATGGTAATATTCAGTTACAGTCATAGCGCCACCTGGGGGTAACAGGAAATTACATGTTTTACACTGTGATTAACTCCTCCTAGAGATTTAACCAGATCAAAATCATATGTTGTCAGTCTAATTTTAAGACCTTAGCAATGATAAATATCAAAGATCTTGAGTTTTCGGTTGAAGGGCGTGTCCGTGGCGGCCTGACAAAGTCTGATGTTTCGCCATGAAAGAGGAAGCTGTTGTAACTCAGGCATACTATGTCTGATCTGCCCCAAACTTCACATGAGTGATAAAAGTCCTGGCCTAAAGACATCTATATGACAATATTCAGTTAGCTATAGCGCCACCTGTTGGCAGCAGGAAGTGTGGCACTTTTACATGATTTTGCCATAATTCTCCTGTATTTACTCGCTCACATGCATGTCGCCCACTGTTCACTGTTTTTCTGAGGCCAACGGATGGCGGTGAGCCCGGGTGCGAAGGGCCCTTTCATTGCTGCTTGCAGCTTTAATTATCATTATTTTTGTATGTCTATTTCTGTTTTTTCTCTCAATGCCAGAGGTCTAAGAGACATTACTAAACGAAAGGCTTTGTTCCTGTATGCCAAATCGTTCAAGACTGACTTTTGTTTTTTTCAAGAGTCCCACTCCGTTACCAGCGATACTGCATTTTGTAAAAATCAGTGGAACAATGACGTTTGGATGGCTCACGGTTCGGAGCGTTCAGCGGGAGTTCTGACTTTGAAAAACCTTTTTGCTGGAGAGGTTTTACACCATTTTAGTGACCCAAGTGGACATTTTTTGCTTATGGTCATTTGTTTAAATAACACTGTGGTAATACTAATTAATATCTATGGTTACAATAGTTCTCATGAAAATGACTTACTGCTTGAAGTGATAGAAGAGAAGATATTGCTGTGGCTTAATGCATACCCAAATGCCTTAGTTTTCATTGGTGGGGACTTTAATATTGTGCCTGATTATAATCTTGATAGACTACCACCTAAACAGTCTGCCTCTACAAATTCTAAATTAAAGATATTTATGGATAAATTTGATATTATTGATATTTGGAGGGAGAAATTTCCAAGCATTAAATCCTATACTTGGAGTAACAAAAGTTGTTCTAAACAATCCCGCATTGATTACTGGCTTGTTTCACAATTTCTCAGAGATTTTAATGTTTCTGTTAGTATCCTACCTTCCCCCATGACTGATCACAAAGCAACTCTTTTTCAATCCCCTCTATCCTTAGCTCTCTCTTCTTCAAGTCCTCGAAACTTCTTATTGGAAGCTTAACTCTTCTTTGCATAAGCATGACCAACTGAGAAAAAATATTTTATTTTTGATTGAGTATTACTGGATCAAAGCACAAAAGGAAAATAAATACAGCCTCAATTGGGAGCTTCTTAAACACGAACTTGGCAAATGTGCTAGAAACTTCGGCAGCCATCAAACTAAACTTAAAAAATGTGAAGAGGTGACTGTCATTTCCAAAATAATGACTCTCTGTGGTAAAATGCAGGATGGTCTGTCAGAAGCTGAGTTGGTAGAATTTACTGATCTACAAACTCAATTAGACTCAATATATAAATTTAAGGCAGAAGGCTCTTTTATTCGGTCTAGAAGAAGATGGTAAGAGCAAGGAGAGCAAAGTACAGCATATTTCTTCAGAATGGAAAAGAATAATTATAGAAGTTTAACTATTAATTCTTTAAATATCAACGGTACTGTTATTTCTGATCCTACGGATATTGGCACATTTTGTGCAAGCTTCTATTCTAATCTTTACCAATCCAAATACTGCAGGGACTCAGCTCTGTCCTTTTTCCAGTCTTTGAAGGATGTTAGGACATTATCTAATGAAGATAAGATCGCCTGCGATAAAGATATATCCATTGATGAAGTAATGGAGTCTATTGAAGCTCTTAAGAACAATAAGTCCCCGGGCACAGATGGGCTGACAGCCGAACTTTACAAACACTTTTTCCCTTGAGCTAGCACCTTTCTTGCTTAAGATGTATTTGGAGAGTATTGCTTCTGAAACACTTCCACCTACTTTATCAGAGGGATTACTTACTTTAATACCTAAACCTAAGAAAGACATTTTATTGATTGATAACTGGCGTCCAATCTGTTTGTTAAATTGTGATTATAAGATATTAGCTTTGTTACTGGCTAAAAGACTGAAACGTGTTCTGGGTACAATAATAGAAGAAACTCAGTCAGGTTTTATTCCTAACAGGCATATTGCTAATAATATACGCCTAGTTTTAGATTTGTTAGACTATGATGATCTGATTAGCGAATGAAAGTTTTATTCTTTTTTTAGATTTTTATAAAGCCTTCGATTCCCTTGAACATGATTTTATTTTACAATCCCTGTATAAATTTGGTTTTGGTGATTTCTTTTGCAAAATTGTCCGAACTTTATACAAAAATGGCAACTGCTCAATTAATCTTAAATCTGGCACTTCTCCCAGATTTAATGTGTTTAGAGGGGTTCGCCAGGGTTGTCCGGTATCGCCTTACTTGTTCTTACTAGCTGCTCAGCTCCTTACTTCTTCTCTGTTGAGTAGTCAACTAAAAGGTATTAATATAGCTGATAAACAGATTCTTATAACCCAATTAGCCGACGATACTACACTCTTTTTAAAAAATGACTCACAGATCCCTATCGCTCTTGATCTAATTAATCTATTTTCTAAAGCTTCCGGTTTATTTCTGAATTTAAATAAATGTGAACTCCTTCCCTTAAAGTCTTGTTCTGCTTCTTTCCTGCATAGTATTCCGGTTAAGACCGAAGTGTGTTATTTGGGTGTGATTGTTTGTAAAGATGGTAAAATGAGAGGAAAATTAAACTTTGATCCAGTAATTACTAAAGCTAAGAAAAAATTTAACTCCTGGCTCCAAAGGGACTTATCTTTACGGGGAAGGGCTCTCCTCGCTAAAGCCGAAGGTGTTTCTCTATTGACCTACACTGCTCTTTCCTTGTATGTAGATAAGTCAATTTGTGTGAAGGTTGATAGAATGCTCTTTGACTTTTTATGGAAACACAAGAGACATTACTTAAAAAAATCTGTTGTCATAAATAGCTTTGATAAGGGAGGTCTTAACTTTCTTGACTTCGCTTCTTTAAATAATACGTTTAAGATCAATTGGTTGAGGCAATTTCTGACTGATTCTGATTCCATATGGAACACTATTCCTAACTATATCTTTTCTAAAGTCGGTGGTCTTCCCTTTCTCTTAGTATGTAACTACAATTTTTCTAAATTGCCCATCAAATTATCAAATTTCCATAAACAGATGCTTTTGGCTTGGCATTTAATTTACAAATATAATTTTAGTCCCCACAGGTATTTTATTTGGAATAACCATGATATACGATATAAAAATAAAACTCTTTTCTTTCAAGATTGGTTTACTAACAATATTCTTTTGGTTTCTCAACTTTTAAATTCAAATGGTCTTTTGTTTTCTTATTCTGAATTTTTAGCTAAATATTGTATTCCTGTCACCCCACGAGACTTTGCCATAGTGATGGATGCCATCCCTAGTGGAGCTATTGCTCTTTTAAAAAACTCAGGAGACTCTTCACCTTTTTTTTACCTCTTGGGCTCATCCTTTTGAAACAACAATAGGGAAGGTTTGTTTTTTGTCCAGTCCTTCTCTCAGGAATAGAAGGATTAGACAACTCTTTCAGAATGATATCATCACTGTCCCTTCTGTAATATCTTATTGGAGTAATTGTTTTAATAATATTCCTTGGAAGAAAGTGTGGTCCTTACCCAACAAATATTTAATCACTAATAAGGTTAAAGAGGTTTCATTTAAGTTGTTACACCGTTTCTACCCTGTCAATCTTTATATCCAAAAAATGTTTCCTGAGAAGGATTCTCTATGCTCTTTTTGTGGGGCGGAAGATGAGTCTATCCCTCACCTTTTCTGGGAGTGTGTTCATGTAGCTATTTTTTGGAAGAAATTTTGTTTATTTATACATGCTTCTTTTTTTGAAAATTTTTCTTTGACATTTAAGGATGTATTATTTGGATTATATAACTCCGATAAAAATCTAAAAGACAAATACTTTCTTGTAAATCTATTTATTTTTCTTGCCAAGTTTTTTATACATAAGTGTAAATTTTTGTCTCTTAAACCACTTTTTATTATTTTTTGTCAAGATTTGAAATGTTATTTGGGCACTATTTCCTCTTCCAGCAATGTCAAAGCCCTAAAGTCCAACTCGTTGTGCACAAAGTATAATATTTATGCCTTTTTATGATGTTCAAAGAAGAAGGAAAGGGAAAGGAAAAAAGGAAAAGAAAGAAAAAAAAAAGAAAAAAAAAGGACCTTTCTCTTCTTTTTTCAGTATAATTTAAGTTAAGGTTTTTTTTTTATTATTATTTTTATTTATTTATTTATTTATTTTTTGTTTGCTTGTTTTCTCCATTGTTCATATATTTATTTATTTTCTCGTTTGTTTCCTTACTGTTTTTGTGTTTGCTTATAATTCTATTGTTGTTAAATTCTTTGAACTGTAATCTTTGTCTTTATATGTCAATAAAAAAATAAAAAAAATCGGTTTCAGTTTTTTTCGAGTTTGAGTTCAGCTCTCTGCGCTCTTCCTTCGTCCCCTGCGATGTGACCGCTGATAGGCCTGTATAAATGTGTCCTTGACTTTATCTCGGGCAGCAACGCAAAGTTGATTCTGAAGTAGTTTGATCTAATATTTGATGTTTTTTAAAATGTTGTTGATTTAAGTAGCAAATGAGAATCGATTAAATTAATGTTTGTATTTTCAGACAAAGGTCTTCTTAATGATTTTCAGTTTTGTTCAAGGTAATTCAACCAACAGTTTGGTATTTGGGGTAAAAAGGCACAATAATTAACATAATAATACATAGTTTGCTGACTTTTCCATTTGTTGTGACATGGAGTGAGATGGCGAATATCATTTATCAAATTGGGTATCCATCTTAGTGATAATACCCATATTTATAATGAAACAATCATATTTAAAAAATATGCTTTGACAGTCTGCATTGTAAAAAGTGCTATATAAATAAAGGTGACTTAACTTGACTACTATAAATCTATAATAAATGTTATGGGATCTCCTTCAATGCTTTCAGAATCTTTACTTTTAGTAATTTTGTTTATGTATTTTTAAAATATATTGTTATATTAACTTAGGCCTATACAGAAATTACAGAAATTAATTCTTCTGTTTTTTAAAATAAACAGAAAATAGTACAAACTTTGCTAAAGTGATTCTTTTGAACAAGTATTTACTTTCACATTACTAAAAACATTATTTTAGCTAAAGTATCTGTATGAACACTGTGTGCCTTTTACCCCATGTGTGTCCTCACCACCTCATACATTTATAAGATTTTTAAACAAAATTAACCACTTTTATGATTTATTTTCACACAAAATCTGCTGCTCCATCAATGTTCAATACAAACATATATATTTTTCCTGCAATCATCTACTTTGAGAGTAGTGAAAAACACATTTTTTCTTAAGGCGTGCCTTTAGCCCAGGGGTCTCAAACTCAAATTGGCGGGGGCCGTTTCTGTGATTGACACCTCATAGGAGGGCCATATTAACATTCAAGCACAAGAAAGCGCAACATTTCAGAAAATTTACTTTCCTTTGTATTATTTCTCATTTACTTCAAATTTCATTAGGCCTACTAAAATATTTTTATACCTATAATATAAATATTTTATTTACCATACTAAATGTAAACAGCAGTGTCTCTCATTGTTACAGAGTGTAATATGTAATACTATTACTAATATAATACTAATATACTAATATAATACTATTAATTGCAATAGTCTGGTGCAACTTCTCACATCCAACAAGATGCATGGAATAAAAAAAAAAAATAGTAATTTAGGAACAAAACCAGCAACACTTGTGGCGTGGAGGGGTCAGAAATAAACAAAATAGAGCTATATATATATATCAACTTTATTTTATCAAAAAATAAAAATCTCTCATTGTTACATACATTATTAGTTTTTAACATTCAGTGGAAGTATTTTCCCTTACTTTGTTAGCTTAAATAACATTAAAATCTTGCACTGAACAACACTGTACTGAACAAATACAATCCCTGAATACATTTGTACATTCAGGGGCGGATCTACCGGGGTGGCACGGGGTGGCAACTGCCACCCTAAGAAAAAGCTTTGCCACCCCATCTGCCACCCCAAAATTATCAGAGAATAAAATTTAAATGTTAGCAGTGTTTCAAGTACTACTGCTTTTCAGCAGCGGCGCTTCAATGTGATGACCTAAAAAAGACAGCGTATTGCAAAATAATGGCAAGAAAACACGTCATCAGTAAGCTGCATGACGGTTGCATGTGCACGCCAGCGCGCTCAATGTAATCAGCTTCATTAACAAATGACTCTTATGAACCGGTTCTTTGGGAGTAAAAAACACTCAGCGCAGCCAAGTTCACTTACGAATTGTTTTCCATTTGTTCGTGAATCGGAAAATTACTGCTTCTCGGCTAACTCAGAAGTCCTTGAATTTTCGTATTTTTTTGCGAGCTGATTCACCGACCGCCCGCTCCACTTTCATCACGGATAATGGTCTTTTTGCCATCCGACGAAACGGTAACATGAAATCAACAAGAAGATCCCGATCACAGAAAGTAGTTAGGTAAGAATCTAAATGTATTTTAGCTTTTCTCGATTGCTAACACATTATAAGTGATTCAGTTGGCCCAGTTTCCCAAACCATTCGTTCAGTTCTCAAAACAAAGACACATTTCTCAAAACGTTTAACAATGACTACATTAGGTAGCAAAACTGATGACACACACCAGTCAAAATCTGAGAGAGAGCAGAATGAATAATTTACAGGGTTTTAAACTTACACAGTACCAGTACTTTAGATGAGGGAAATACAGTAAACTGTAGCACGCTGTACACCCTCAAACTTGTGACTGTCAACTTTCTCTGTAGTCATTTCTTATATTTTGCAGAACTGAGAAATGACTGTCTTGTGTCAGAAGACCAATACACTGCTATAGTACCTTATATACTGTAATAAAATTTGGCCAAATGTGCAGAGGATGCTGAATTTACTTTTACTGTAATTGACAGTATACTGTATTGTGGTGCATACCAAGTTCATACATATCTACTGCCAGATCAATTTACAATAGTAAAATGAAAAAAAGAAAGAAAAAAATCATTGCTGTATTTTACTGTATCTGTACATTTATTTTTGTATAGTGTAGTAGACTGAGCTGCAAAATAATCCCAGTAAGCGGCATTTTTGTTACAGTGTTACATGAACTGATCTCACTAGTGTTCACTGGGCAGTGCAGTAGTGTGTATTTGTTAAGTTTTGTGTGTCATCTGAGGCCAAAGTTTGATTTTGTCAGACAAGAACAATTTTTTGACTAAAACATTTTATTTTGACCTGGAAGTTTGAGGTTTGTACAAGTTGGTGCAAAGTTTTGAGATTGTGTTTATAGTTGTAAGAAAATGTTGAATTGTTTCATTTCAACTAGATTAAAAGTTTAAAAGACAAATTTATGCTGGTTTGTCATAAAGCCAACTTAAAGTCTTGTTTAAAAAACATAAATAGTTTGGTCAGTTATGCCAGAATATAGATGTTCTGGGTGATTGCTAAAGTGTTGCTGGGTGGTTGCTAGGAGATTCTGGGTGGTCGTGACCCACTGAGGAGACGGAGAGGTCGTGACCCACTGAGGAGACGGAGAGGTCGTGACCCACTGAGGAGACGGAGAGGTCGTGACCCACCGAGGAGACGGAGAGGTCGTGACCCACCGAGGAGACGGAGAGGTCGTGACCCACCGAGGAGACGGAGAGGTCGTGACCCACTGAGGAGACGGAGAGGTCGTGACCCACTGAGGAGACGGAGAGGTTGTGACCCACTGAGGAGACTGAGAGCTCGTGACCCACTGAGGAGACGGAGAGGTCGTGACCCACTGAGGAGACGGAGAGGTCGTGACCCACTGAGGAGACGGAGAGGTCGTGACCCACTGAGGAGACGGAGAGGTCGTGACCCACTGAGGAGACGG
The DNA here is from genome assembly GCF_018812025.1 of Megalobrama amblycephala. Classification (NCBI taxonomy): domain Eukaryota; kingdom Metazoa; phylum Chordata; class Actinopteri; order Cypriniformes; family Xenocyprididae; genus Megalobrama; species Megalobrama amblycephala. Next base: position 242,893 of record NC_063056.1, read on the forward strand.
AGAGGTCGTGACCCACTGAGGAGACGGAGAGGTCGTGACCCACTGAGGAGACGGAGAGGTCGTGACCCACTGAGGAGACGGAGAGGTCGTGACCCACCGAGGAGACGGAGAGGTCGTGACCCACCGAGGAGACGGAGAGGTCGTGACCCACCGAGGAGACGGAGAGGTCGTGACCCACTGAGGAGACGGAGAGGTTGTGACCCACTGAGGAGACTGAGAGCTCGTGACCCACTGAGGAGACGGAGAGCTCGTGACCCACTGAGGAGACTGAGAGGTCGTGACCCACCGAGGAGACGGAGAGGTCGTGACCCACTGAGGAGACGGAGAGGTCGTGACCCACTGAGGAGACGGAGAGGTCGTGACCCACTGAGGAGACGGAGAGGTCGTGACCCACCGAGGAGACGGAGAGCTCGTGACCCACCGAGGAGACGGAGAGCTCATGACCCACCGAGGAGACGGAGAGGTCGTGACCCACCGAGGAGACGGAGAGCTCGTGACCCACCGAGGAGACGGAGAGCTCGTGACCCACTGAGGAGACGGAGAGCTCGTGACCCACTGAGGAGACGGAGAGCTCGTGACCCACTGAGGAGACGGAGAGGTCGTGACCCACTGAGGAGACGGAGAGCTCGTGACCCACTGAGGAGACGGAGAGGTCGTGACCCACTGAGGAGACGGAGAGCTCGTGACCCACTGAGGAGACGGAGAGCTCGTGACCCACTGAGGAGACGGAGAGGTCGTGACCCACTGAGGAGACTGAGAGCTCGTGACCCACTGAGGAGACGGAGAGGTCGTGACCCACTGAGGAGACGGAGAGCTCGTGACCACCGAGGAGACGGAGAGGTCGTGACCCACTGAGGAGACTGAGAGCTCGTGACCCACTGAGGAGACGGAGAGCTCGTGACCCACTGAGGAGACGGAGAGGTCGTGACCCACTGAGGAGACTGAGAGCTCGTGACCCACTGAGGAGACGGAGAGCTCGTGACCCACTGAGGAGACGGAGAGGTCGTGACCCACTGAGGAGACGGAGAGCTCGTGACCCACTGAGGAGACGGAGAGCTCGTGACCCACTGAGGAGACGGAGAGGTCGTGACCCACTGAGGAGACTGAGAGCTCGTGACCCACTGAGGAGACGGAGAGGTCGTGACCCACTGAGGAGACGGAGAGCTCGTGACCCACTGAGGAGACGGAGAGGTCGTGACCCACTGAGGAGACTGAGAGCTCGTGACCCACTGAGGAGACGGAGAGGTCATGACCCAGGCCCGTCATCAAGGGGGCATTAGGGGCCAGTGACCCCCCAGATGACACAACGTGCCTCCTAATCAGTCATTCAAACTTCCAATTGAGAGCAAAAGCTTATTTCTGTGGATCTGGCCATTCACATATTCCATAACGAACTGTCTTCAGCAGCATTTAGCTCACAGGAACACGATCTCTACAACGGTGACTTTAAATGACACATTATCTTCAGAAATGAGACTATTTCTCACTCAAAGCACTGCCTACCTGCTGCTGCTTCTGACTGCTTTTAGAGGGTCTAGGATCAGTTCATATTAGCGTATTGGTGAAACAGATTTGGTAAACGGTGCGTATCTGTGTTTGCGCTCTGAAGAAGGCTTTAACGTGTTCTTGCAGCGCTGAGCAGTGTGGCCAATCATGATCAAATCTGTTGATTTCTGGAACACAACGACCAATCAGAGGTGTTTAAGTTAGCACTGAACAGAAACTCGTTTTGAGCAGCGAGTGGATTCTGAGCTGTGGACGCTGGCAAATATTCCCTCGTTATAACAAACAATTATGTAATTATGCAGTATTTATTGTTACAGAACTTCTTGAGATCACAATGAACTAAGATGAGAGAGATTTTTAGTGATTATAAAGAGAACGCTCTCTTTATAATCACTAAAAATCTCACTCATCTTAGTTCATTGTGATCTCAAGAAGTTGTCTTTTGAGCACTCGCTGCCAAATCCTGCGTACCAAATCTGCTCAAATTAACTGGTTTGTGAACATAAACACTTTATTAAGCAATAATAATTAATCAGCAGTGTTTATGTTGGGATATGTAGTTTGAGCTGTGTCAAGTGAGTTAAAGCTATTTTGAGGAAATCTGTTTAAATGTGTTTTTAAATGGGAATCACATCTCTTTAGTTGGTTCACCCTCCACCTATGATCAGAAAATTCATATTTAATGCATTATTACACAAAACTGAACCTGAAACATAATTAGACCTCATTTACTAATGACTATATCACTCTGAGACCCGCCGTCTTCAGCTATTTTAATGGTGAGGACACTCACAGTCTTTACACATCAATATGATACATGTTTTTATTGCTATTTGGTATGTGTCGTTTTTATTATTGTGTTGTTCGAGGAATTGAAAAGCTTTTGTGCCTCGCGTTTGCAAAGTAAACTGCCATAATGCAAAGGGGTTTAGGTGTAGTTTGATCTAATTAGGATCTTGTGTTTTGTGGTAATATAGAGCTTTATTTCATTATAGAAGTCTATTTCATTAATAATAAACACGGTAACATGACATTATTATTTTGGCGAACGTGTGTTTCTCAGATTATAAAAGTGTGTGCCCCTTATTGATGCTGCCGGTGAGAGGATGAGCGCTGCTGTGGGACACAATATGAAGCTTTCTGCCTTTGCTGAGCCAAAGTGTTCTTGAAGAAGTGTTCTCCTTAACTCGTATAAACTGGAGGAGTCGACCGAGGCCTGAAGGACGATGGCTGATGATTTCAGAGCTCGTCATGTATTTTGTCTTGTGTCTTCTCTGCCTTGTAATCGGAGTAGAAATGTTGACCACTGTAATGACTGAGGCAAATCAGACACAATTATTGGTTAGTTAACCAATAGTTTTAAGCTCACTCTGGGGTCTGTCCCCATCCCCCGGGAAGCTCTCAGTTACAAGTTTATTGCGCCGAGGAATGTGGTTGCCGCATGGAGAGCAGAAAAGAGACACAGAAAATCTGCATCTTCCCTGCATTTTCCACACAGAACACAGACTCTATGGCATTAATGTATAGACAGACTGTGCTATAAATGAATCCTTCTCAGGAAATGGTATCCATTATTACTGTTGTTGTATTGTACTCATTATATTTACATGTTTGATGATTTTTAAATGTTATGACCAGCACGGTAACTTCAATTATGCCATGTTTGGTGTCTGTGCGTTCGTATCGAGCAGATTTAAATGCTTGTGTATGCGGTATGTCCATACCTGCACAACACATAAGTGTTACAAGCAGGGCTTGACATTAACTTTTTTGCTCACCAGCCAATGCGGCTAGTGGTTTTCCAAAGTTACTAGCCACTCAGCATTTTCACTGGCCACAATTTTGCTGTTGGGGAATTACATTTTATATGATTAAAGCTGACTCTGGCATGCTTAAATTACTTGATTTTGAGTCATTTTACTTGATTTACAAGATTTAAAACCCTTTCAAACTTACAAATGCAGATTGACCACCCAAATCAAGACTATACATTGTATATATCAGGTATGTATAGTTATTTTTGTTAGGCTATATAAAAAGAACAAAGAAGCAAATTACAAATAGTAATTTAAAAAATATATATATATTTTTTTTCAGATACATATGTGACCAGTCACGGAAAGTAGGGACACAAGTCGGTTCTGGGGCATTTTGAGTTATTCACAAATTCTGACAGTGCAGTCTCCAAGCTTTCCAACGATGTGTGACACATGGAAATCTGATAATATTTGGAGAAGTTGTGGCCATTTGAAGGTGCCTACTCAAGAAAGCTCTATAGGGAGAAAAACGCCTCTAGAGTTGCAGTTCTCACCTGTTCTCACCTGCTGGGAGTGACAATAGGGCTCATTTACATCTCATTTAGATAAGCCATACCCCTGTAAAGCTGCATGGACCGCATACTATTAATAATAAAGGTTAATGTGCATTGTAAATGTCAGTAATTTATCTTTTTTGACTTTTATAAAAATGATTTAGAGGCTGAAATATGTGACTTTTTTTGTCCAAACTCTATTTGAACTTGTGCATTGTAGATAACATGTTGCAAGACACTCCTTTAAAATCTGCCCATAATTTTTAATGTTATTATTTTAATGTTTATGTAAAGAAAAAGTACATATTGATGCTAATTTTATTTTTTATTTGCTGGTTTTCCACATAAAACTTGGTGAATTGACTTTTTGAACAGGATTCTGTGATAACCGTGATCATTTGGTCACTATAATCATGAAATGAAATGTTCTCACCTGAGAAGCCTGTTAAAGAAGAATAGGCAATCCAGGAAATAACTGGACTAACAGAGGCCAGAGATCGCTAACTATGGCTATTCAAAACACTTTTCAAGACAATAAAATCATTATTGAGACGATGAATGCATGTATTGACTGAATTTGCGTCTGAATAGCGCTGGCTCCGTGGGCGTGGCCGCATTAGCAGATAATGAGCTGAATCACAGACTTCTGACATGGCTCTCTTTTCATACAGATTACATAAACACAGAAGGTTTCAACGTTTTTTCAGACATAAGTATAATTTTTTTATGATTAGTATTCACTAAGTTACAGTTCATTTTCTGAGAACTATCAGATTGGACTTCGTTCAGAGGGAGAGGAGAGATCACGCATTATGTTAGTTTTCTTTATTTTTCAAAAAGCACAACATTTTGTTTTTACTCTGAGTGTACACAAATAAAAGAAGACAATCTATAGTTTCAATATATTACTTATGTCTCTATGACAAAAAATGACGGAGTATTTTAAGTCTGTTTTGCTGCAATGTGAAAAAAAATCCTGCAAAATGCGCCGGCGCGTTACCCGACTCCAGAGAGGTAATATCTTATTATGCCGCTTTCATCTTCGCTCAGATCGTCTTCAGAATCAGTGAGCGCTTGTTCATAAGCATCCGGCTTGTCGAAGAAGTACTTCAAAACATTTTCGGTGTAACGGCCACGGTTCTTCATTGAATTTTGATATCAGCTAGAGCCGGCCAGAGCGCTGCATAGTAAGTAGCCACGCTTCCCAGTATGGAAATACACACAGACATGACACGCCCCTACTGCGTGCTAGAATCTCCGAAAAACAAGCCGATTTCAACCTCAAAATGTACGCTTTTAAATATACCAATACTGCTATCTCAAACACGGAAAGGCTTCTTCATGATCTCAACTAACAGATTCTGCAAAAAAACGAAAATCACCAATTTTGAAAAAAAATGCTTCTTTCTCATTTTGCTCAAGAGTTGTGCTGCCGACTTGTGTCCCTGGTTTTCGTGACGGGTCACATATGTTTATTTAGCATACATGTATACATTTATTTAACATTTTTTGATGTTTGATTAACATTAATGACAGACAGGTATTTATTTGGGGGCTGCTGAATGCATGGACGTCATATACTGACACATATCCAGTTTTTACCCACTTAGCCGTAAGCCATAGCCGACTGTATTCACGCGAGATACTCCACACGATGCATTTTGACATCTCTGTGTGCGTGTATTCAGGCGCAAGGAGAACTGATCGCGCGCGACAGAGAGAGCGCGCACGCGAGCGCTTCTGTTGTGTCATTCAGCGCGATTCCGCCTATCCCGCCTTCACTAACCGCAAGTTAATCGATAAAGAATTGTGACTGAATTGTAATTTTGTGATACGACGATCTTGGCTATTTTTCATTTGGCTGTAGGCTGAAATTATATTCAACCCGCCAAAGTGGCTAGTGGGAGTGGCTGTCTTACCCGCCACAGCTGAAATCTACCCGCATTTGGCGGGTTGGCGGGTGTTAATGTCAAGCCCTGGTTACAAGGATCATTAATAGTCCTTCTTCAAAGCTCAACCAGTTTAATCTTGCTCGGTCATAAAAGCCCCACCAAGGGGAGGTGTGTGTCACCCGGAAATACAACGACCTCATTGGCCCCCCTCATTCCTAAGAGGTTGGCTTTGACCAGAGGTTAAAAACGATTGAACAGGGCCACTCCTTCTCTTGTTCCTTACTTCTGGACGACCGAACGGACCTCCTTGCGGCCGGCCTAGGCCAGACCTGCAAGGCCTGTAGGCCTCGGCCTACAAAACTAGCCATGTGCTCCTCATCCAACATGGAAAAGACTGGCAATAACTTCGGACTGAATCCTCAAGACCTCTCCTCAGATGGCAGAGCTGATTCTCCTCAGCCTAAGGGCATCTTGCAAGTATCGTACATTTTAACCCTTAAACAGCGATTTGGTATTAATTTGTAAGAATTACCTTTGCTATTGCTGAAGAAACTGATGATTCCTTTCCAGATTGTCTTTGACATTTCATGTAGCTCTAGTAACAGCATCTCTTCCGGTTCAACTCTATCATGTAGCATATGCACACGTATCAGGATAATCAATAAACTTTGGAATGTTCAGAACGCTTTTAGCATGCTGGACTGGGTTGTAAAACCATCCCGGCTCCGAACAGTCTGCCATAAGATGAGCCCACTTGACACTTTTGTGGACCTGCGAGGGTAAACAGAAAAACCCCAACTTCCTCACTTTGGTGACTTCAAAAGGAGCACCCCCCCAGAGACTGACCAGATCCACATTCCAACACGCCACACACACAGGGACACACAAAAACACACACAAAGACACATACAGAAACACACAATCATACATTTTTGATTGTATATGTAAAATACAATTAGGCCAACATATACCCATCCTGTATTTTGAAGCGTGTGCATGTTTCCTAGTGTTTAAATGAGTGTATTTGTGCTAGTGTGCATTTTAATGATGGAATTTTGTCTGCAAACCATAACTTCTTTTATATGCCTTTCTGATCTATCGAGTTTGATCTCTCTGTAAAGCTCCGGACTCGAGCTATTCACTGAGATATGTCACATAGCTGACAGATGCATTTTTCTATGTGTTTAATGATACTGGAAGAATGGACTCCATCTCGAAATCCGATCTGATAGTCATTAAGTATGCAAATTCATCTAGGAGACCAAACAAAGGAACTTTGCCCGCCAAATAGTGCTGCGCATCTATTGGCCGCTACAATTCAGGAGGTGTGTTAGCTTGGGTTTCCATAAAAACAACGACACACACCTTCTCTTTTGTTCTCCCGGTGATCTCCCGATCATCTCGTGCACGTCTCTCCGGACGCCTCAGGTGACCGCGCTTCCCAACCACGCGCGCAGCTCAGGAGGACCACTTCCTTAGACTCTCTCTCTCTTCTCTCTCTTCGGCTAAGTTACTCTTCAGTTTAAACCTTGTTTTGAAAACCCCGCCGGAGAAACCCTCTCGGAAAGGACCAACCCGGCCAGGCACATTGAAACTGCTACACACGGACTTGAACCAATACGCAAGTATTAGAATTTACCTGAAATTTGTTTAAACTGATTTCTGTGCTGGCTCTCTCAAAAAGGTTTGAACTGTGTAATTTGCCATTCTTTGATCATCTTTCTTTTCCTGTCTTTTCTTCATTTTCACTCTTGTGTATATATATGTGTATACCTTCTGTATATATTTTAGACGTAGTATAATCCCTGTAGTCATAGCTGCATATATTAAACACTTAATTCATGCTCGATTGTTCTGTTTGTTCTTTCAACTGAAGACCAAGTCACTTTAACGTTTTTCGATCGCTTTTTGCTTTGATGCTATAATAGCAAGTTATTTTCATGGCCAGAGAATAACTCTGTTTATAATATTCTGTGAGGGACTTAGTTTGCTGGACAAATGAACAGTTTCTCTAAATAATTATTAAACCAGAACTAATCATATATGTAATTGATTATAATTCGTTGTAATTGATTCACAATATATGTTTAATTCCCCGTTGGGTCGATATATGAATCATAATTTATTCATAAAACCTTATGAATTATTATACTTTTTGAATTAAAATACTTTTCTCCATCTCTTCCATTCCAATTTTCACTGCTTGCCCTCCACCGGTATTTTGCGCGTCACCAGAACCACGTGATTGCAAACAACCTATTCCGTTGTTTTATCCATTAAGCACAAACAAAAGCCTGACGACGCTAAATGTGTTTATTTCAATAATATAATTCACATATTAAAGTTTGGCAATAGATGAAATGGATCAACAAAAACAATAATTAGGCCTCTAATAATACTAATGCATACTGAGTTGTTTGAGGCAAGTAAATTGTGCTGTTATTTTACTGTAAATACTGTTTATATGACAGAACATATGATGATATAGTATAGGCTACAGGCTTATATCTTTAAAATGTTTAGTAAATGGACTTGAACTTCCATATACAGTAGTAGTGGTGTGAATGGGTTCAAACATTCTGACACGCAAAGTGAAGTTTCACTTTACTAGAAAAAACACGAGGATCGTTTCTCTGAAATCAGTACCGACATTTCGGGACAAAGCTGCTCAGAGACAACGTAAATTCAAAAAATTCAAGAAGCATTAAAGGGTTACTTCAGGATTTAGCATTAAGCTTTGTATTAGTAGAATACCACTAGTATTTTCGAATTACCGTGCTTTCCCCCTTCATATCAGCCCAAGATGAGAGATTTATGCATTTTTATTCTGTAAAAAAGCCTTGACGCAAAAATTTTGTGGCTTTTTTGGCCAGAGGCTTAAAACTACAGCCAGTAATAGCAGGTAGTTCCGCATTTTTTCGCCACGCCCATACATATGCGCGTTTGAGGTTACTCACGGACATAGATCAAAGATTTTATCAAAAGTGGGTGTCAATTATATTTTTAAGCTTACAGTAATTAACATTATTTTGTTATAGTCTGCACTACATCAGTGGTTCATCTCGCAAATTTATCGGTCTCTGCAGTCATCTCAACCAATACAGCAACAGGCTTTTGTGGTAACGTTAGCATAAATAAAAAAACAGACTAACTCAGTTTTACAGAACAGTGGCTTTACTTTGATAACTGTCAACTTATATGCAACTTATATGTAATTGTCTATCTAACGTTACTTTGCTAAGTTTGCAGTTTTACTGCAACCTACAACACTACATATAGGCTACTGTGTTATCAGTAAGAGTCTAGTATCAGCGAGTCTTACCTCTAGGCGAATACGCTTAGTACCAGATGCCCAGGCTGTTCGTCCTCTGGGAAAGTGAATATCGATGGTATCGCGGTGTCCTTCAGAATGGTTCTCTTCATTGCAAGGATATTTGGTTTGTAGTCCTCGTGCTTGAAATGGAGACTACATATTCTGCGTTTTTTTAGGTTTTCTATAACGGTGTCATCTCCAAACTTCGGGTGTTTGATGGCCCGCAGCCACTGTTTACATCGCTCCAAATCTTTAACTTAATCGGAAAATGATGGAAACTTACTTGTCCTTTCCTGGTTTTGGGTGTACATCCAGGCACAAAGCAATTTAGCACCATTTCGCTGTAAATGTATGAACTAACTCACGATTTATTTGTTTGAATTTTCCTGGTAATGCCGCCTGTAACCGATAGGCGTGGTTTGGGCGTGGCCTCGCAAGGGCAGCAAAACAAGTGCATTCTGGGAGTTGTTGTCTTTCATCCACATTAGTCAAAAATACATTTTCTGCCTTTTCTCAGTCTAGAAAGCTCCAAATTCAAAAATGATTTCACATTTCTACTACATAAATGACCAATTTTAAATACACATTCATCTTTCCAGGGGTGAAGTACCCCTTTAAAGGATTAGTTCACTTTTAAATAAACTTTTGCTGATAATTTACTCACCCCTATGTCATCCAAGATGTCCATGTCTTTCTTTCTTCAGTCGAAAAGAAATGCAGGTTTTTGATGTAAACATTCTAGGATTTTTCTCCATATCATTCATTTCAATGGGCACCAAACGGTTGAAGGTCCAAATGGCAGCTTCAGTGCAGCTTCAAAGAGCTTTAAACGATACCAGACGATGAATAAGGGTCTTATCTAGCGAAACGATCGGTCATTAAAAAAAAAAAAAAAAAAGTTTAAGTTTTATAAGCACAAATCCTGGCCTTGCTCTTTTCTCCGATGCGCGTTCGTGACGTCACGTAATACGCAATTACGTTGAAAAGGTCACGGTTGACGTAGGCGGAAGTATCGAGTCAGTGTTTACATTACAAATGTGCGGGAATGTCTTTGTGTCAGTTTATTGTTTAACCCTTTGAGCGGTACGTTCCCACATATGGGATGTTTATTTCTGTGCCCCTGGGCGTACGGTTCCACATATGGGATTTAGAATGTTCAGCGACGTCACATAACTGCTAGATTCAAACTGTGCTTTCGCGCTCTGGCTGCAAGACGGACGCGCGCTCTCTTGTCATCACAGCTATGCAGTGTTTTCAGCCACATAATGTTTCTTTTAAGGTTTCAGACATTTAAATACGCACCATTAAACAATACATTTGGAGTTTATAAAATACACACTGATGTCAGACGTCAGTGGAAGCATCAATAAACAGTGAATTCAAATATAATTTGCCGACATTTATTCATATCAGACACACATAATGGGTTTAAATAACTATAAAGTTTACTCTCTTATTCTTCCAGTTCACCAGCCACTTACTTACATATATTTCAGGAGAAACTGATGTATTCACCTGCTGTAAATCAGACTGACAGGACTCTGTGAACTGCAGTGCAAACTAAGATGGCGGCACCCATCTCGCATTATAGATCAAGATAAAGATCATTTATAAAGGTTTTTAAACGACAAAACACACTCACTCACACATATTTGAGAATCGGAATATCATATAGTTGAAGACATGTAAGCAAGTTTGCGAATATTTTAAATAAAAAAGGAAAAACAAAATAATAGTGATCCATCTCTCATACAGTAGGGTGACCAGACGTCCCCGTTTTCCGGGGACAGTCCCGGTTTTTGGTGCTCCGTCCCCGACTGGAGCTGTCCCCGGAAATGTCCCCGTTTTATATCTATTTCAAAATAATCCGCAAATACATTGCAAAAAACTCTGGCCAGCATACAGCATAGAGGTTTCTTAATAGTGCTATTAAAATATATATATGTTTTCTTAGCATATCTCTCTATTAAAATATGTTAAACAGTTCAATACCGCTTTTCTACAGTATCCACACCGGCAGCGAGTTCACGCACACCGCAGTTGTACAGAGCCACGCCTCCTGTCACTCACTCAGAGCAGCGGCAGGCCTCGAGACTCTCTTTCAGTCCGGTTGAAGGGTTTTTGTTATGATATGAACAGCTGATATTACAACTTTAGCACATGTGTCAGCTAAACATTCATTCAGTGTTTCCCATTAATGACCCTGTGCCGCCGCTGCCGTTTCATAATAAACCGAAAATTTAAAACATAATGGTCTCTAACATTGTATTTTGCCAACGAACTAAAATCGAAACCGTGATATGGCTTTGTGATTAAGTAGGCCTATATATAGTCTGTTTGTGCTGCGTGTTTTAAAGAGAAGTGCGCACTTTGCTCACACGATCAGCTGGTGACGTGATCAAAATTAAAGCTCAAGGATTTATCTTAGAAATTGGCTACAAATAGTATTTTAATTTCCCTATACGTTGTGTAATGTAGCCTAACAAAAAAAAAAAAAAAAAAAAAAAATAAAATAAAATATATATATATATATATATATATATATATATATATATATATATGTGTATGTACATTTGTTACAATAGCCTATATGGATTTTATTGTCATATGAATAATTATATAGCTAAGCCTAAAACATTATTATATTATTATTTTATTGTAATAATTGTTTGGCATCCTAGAACACCTAAAATGATGTAGACTTTATATCACAACTAAAAAGATGTTTGAACTCTCTTTAATGTCCAGGTACAAGTTAATGCTGTTTCTTTGTTCAATGTGCACACTGTACATGGGTTGAAGCTCTTAATTTTGAGCTTCCAAAGTGCACCAGATTGATGCATTTAACCTTAAAATGTACAAAATTTTCTTCTGGGGGAGCATGCCCCCCGGACCCCCTACAGGAGGAATACAGAACATTTTACAAATTCCAGTGGGAAATAATAATGTAGCCTACATTTTATGAACTTTACTCAAGAATACTTAATCGGTTACTAAACGTAACCTCGGTTCCCTGAGATACGGAACGAGTACTGCATATGGGGGAAAAGTCTCCCTTTTTCCCCGCTACTGAAGCCTTTTCAATAACGCAGTGCAGCTGCATCGTCATTGGTTCACTCATTGCAAGTCGTTGAACCAATGACGGCGCGGCTTTGCTGCGCAGCCTATGGCGACAAAGCGCGCGAACTTTCCCGCCGAAATGGGCGGGGAAAGGCCCTATATAAGTGAGCATTTCGCCATAGGCAACTCAGGCCATATCGACTGAAGCGACGACACTGAGCCGCAGCCTAGTGGCACGGCAAGTAACGCAGTACTCATTCCGTATCTCAGGGAACCGAGGTTACGTTAGTAACCGAGTAAGTTCCCTTTCGATACTTCACTCGTACTGCGTATGGGGGAACGAATTCAACCACGCCGTGCCACTGCTGGGGAACGACTGGACTTGACCGGACACCGCGAGGGGACTGAGTGTCAAGTGAGAAGGCCGAAGCCGCCGTAACCCTTGTGCACTACGAGGGAGAGACTCCCGGGTTTTGCGTAAAACGCAGAACTATGATGGCTGCGTAATTACGCTGAGAGGACCCGAGCCTGTAAGGTCGGAATGTCCAACTGATAAAATCTGGCAAAAGTGGACGGCGAGGACCAGCCGGCCGCCTCACAAATGTCTTTATGGAAATTCCACTGGACCAGGCCCAAGATGAGGCCATACCCCTAGTGGAGTGGGCTCTTACTCCTATGGGGCAAGGGGTCCCCACCGAGGAATAACAGAGCGTGATAGCGTCGACAATCCAACGCGAAAGACGTTGCTTTGAGACCGGAAACCCTTTGGTGCGGCCGCCAAAGCAAACAAAGAGCTGATCAGACTGCCGGAAGGGTTGTGATCGCTCAATGTAAATGCGCAGTGCCCTGACAGGGCAAAGTAATTCTTGCTCCTGATCGCCCGGCATAGGGGGAAACGCAGAGAGCGAAATGACCTGCGATCTGAAAGGTGTAGAAAGCACCTTGGGAACTTAGCCCACCTTAGGTTTCAGCACGACTCTAGAGTCGTCTGGCCCGAACTCGAGGCATGCAGGGCTAACAGAAAGGGCCTGCAAATCGCCAACACGCTTGATCGACGCCAGTGCAAGAAGCAGGGCGGTTTTAAGCGTCAGGGGCCTAAGGTCTGCTTGGCGCAGTGGCTCAAAGGGCGGGCCCTTTAGAGCTCTGAGGACCAAATGGAGATCCCAGGAAGGAACCGTAGGGGTCCGTGGTGGATGCAACCGCCTGGAACCCCTTAGAAACCTAACAACGAGGTTGTTCCGACCTACAGACTGGCCAGCAATAGGAGCGTGAAACGCTGCGATGGCTGCTACATACACTTTGAGCGTGGAGGGGGCTCGCCCCGCGTCCAGGCGCTCCTGGAGGAAGGACAGTATATCGGCTACGTCGCATTCCTCAGGGTCTATGCTGCGTGTAGAACACCAGCTAACAAAGACCGCCCATTTCTGAGCATAGAGGCGTCTAGTGGACGGGGCTCTAGCATGTGAAATGGTTTTTAGCACGTTCTCGGGGAGGCCAGAAGGCTCCCGTCGAGAGACCACAGGTGCAGAGCCCACAGCTCGGCCGTGGGTGCCAGATTGTTCCGTTCGCTTGAGAGAGGAGGTCCCGTCTCAGAGGAATCGGCCAGGGGGCTTTCGTGGAAAGCCTGAATAGCTCTGAGGTCCAAACTTGGCACCTCCAGAGCGGGGCCACTAACAGAACTCTGTGCCTGTCTTCCCTGACACGCCTGATCACCTGGGGGATCAGAGTGACCGGGGGAAAAGCGTAGAGAAGGGTGTTGGGCCAAGAGTGGGCCAGCGCGTCTTCCTTCTTTGAAAAATAAATTGGGCAATGAGAGCTGTCTTGAGAGGCGAAGAGGTCTACCTCTGCCTTCCCGAATAACTCCCAAATGGTGTGAACTATCTGGGGATGGAGCGTCCACCCGTCTGAGGGGACGTTGCTCCGGGACAGCATGTCTGCTCCCAGGTTGTTCTTTCCGGGAATGTGGGTCGCTCTGAGCGACCGAACCCGTGAAGAAGCCCATTCTAGCAGTCGTTTCGCCAGGGCGCATAGGCGGCTGGACGAAAGACCTCCTTGGCGGTTGATATATGACACCACTGTCATGCTGTCCGATTGGACTAAGACGTGGCGATCCGTCAAATGAGCCTGAAAGGTCTGTAGGGCTCGAATCACTGCCAGCATCTCGAGGCAGTTGATGTGCAGATGGCTTTCCTCGTGGGACCACGAGCCGAAGGCCGGACTGCCCTCGCACAGAGCGCCCCAACCCAGGTTGGACGCATCCGTGGAAAGCACCGTCCTCCGTGACACCGCCTGTAGGGGTACTCCAAGACTGAACCAAGAGGGGTTCGTCCAGGGCCTCAGGGCTGCTACGCAGGCCTGATTGACCTTGAGGCGCAAGCGGCCGTGCCGCCATGCGTGAGGAGGGACCCGAAATTTCAGCCAGTACTGAAGAGGCCGCATTCGTAGCAGGCCTAGCTGCAGCACCGGGGAGGCGGAAGCCATCAGCCCTAGCAACCTCTGGAACAGCTTCAGAGGGAGGTAAGCTTTGTTCTTGACGGAGGCCGCGAGCTGCTGAATGGTCAGAGCGCGCTCTGACGAGACTACTGCCGTCATACTGACAGAGTCGAGAACTGCACCCAGGAACGAGATACGTTGAGTGGGAAGCAGCGAGCTCTTGGCTAAATTGACCCTGAGACCCAGACACAGCAGGTGGCTGAGAAGCACGGATCTGTGGTGCTCCAACTCCGACCGCGAGCTGGCTAGGATGAGCCAGTCGTCGAGATAGTTCAGAACGCGTGTATACCCATCTGTCTGAGAGGGGAGAGCGCAGCGTTCATGCACTTCGTGAAAGTGCGAGGAGCTAGGGACAACCCGAAGGGAAGGACCGTATACTGGTAAGCCACACCTTCGAACGCGAATCTCAAGAATCGCCTGTGCTTGGGGGCTATCTGGATATGAAAGTAAGCATCTTTCAGATCCAGCGAGCAGAACCAGTCCCTGTGACATACTTGTGCGAGGATCTGTTTCAGCGTTAGTACTTTGAACTTTCGCTTCATGAGGGAAAGGTTCAGAAGTCTGAGGTCCAGAATTGGTCTGAGACCGCCGTCTTTCTTTGGAACCAGGAAGTAACGGCTGTAGAAGCCCGACTCGCTCTGCGAAGGAGGCACTAATTCTATAGCGCCTTTTCTCAGAAGAGTTAAAACCTCGGCCCGGAGGACATGAGCGTCGTCCGGTTGTACCGTAGTTTGAATCACCCCGCCAAAGCGCGGGGGCCTTCTGGCAAACTGGAGCGAGTAGCCTAGGCTTATGGTTCTCAGAATCCAACTTGATACACCGGGGATGGCTCGCCAAGCCTCGACCCGGGCAGCAAGGGGTACAATGACATCGGATGGCGACCCGCTTAGAAGGGGGTCGCACACCGGTATGGTAGGAAGAGGAAATAAGCTCTTTTGAGGAGTGTGTAAAAATTGGGTCGCCGTGATAACGGCGGTTGTTGAGGACGCAGTAAGTGTGGGCCCTGTTACTGCAGGTTGCATTTGTCCCGTGCCCAGAGATAAACGAGGCGGAGGGGAGCATGTGCGAGCGAGCTTTCGGGGTGGTCCGGCCGTGGCGAGACATGCCCCGATCCTCTTCCTTTCTGGCTGATCAGGACGACTTCTGAGGCAGCGGGACCAGCACGATCTTGGGCCGGGGTCCCTGGCGTTTCGGGAAGGTCGTGCGCTTAGCAGAGTGCGAGCGGTGGCGGTGCTCTTTGGGCGGCGCAGCCTGAGAGGCAGAAGGGGCTGGTTTCGTCTGCTGAGCCGGCGCAGGCCTGGGGCGGCTAGGAGCAGATGCTGAGCTTGAACGTTTGGGCAGGAAATGTCTCATCGCTTGAGAAGACTTCTGTGCTGCCGTGAAACGCTCTGTGAAACCTTCCACTGCCGGTCCAAAGAGTCCTGACGGGGAAACAGGCGCATCGAGGAAGGCCGTCTTGTCCTGATCTTTGATTTCCGTCAGGTTAAGCCATAAATGGCGCTCCAGCACCACCAGGCTGGCCATTGATCTGCCAATGGCTTGGGCCGCTGCCTTTGTGGCCCGCAGGGCTAAATCAGTTGCGCTGCGGAGATCCCTGAAGGCGGTCTCTTCAGTGCCAGACTCATCCATGGCGCGGAGAAGTTTGGCCTGGAAGACCTGGAAGATGGCCATAGAATGGAGTGCTGAGGCGGCTTGGCCAGCGGATGCATACGCTCTTCCTGCAAGGGCGGAAGTGGTCCTGCAGGGTTTAGACGGAAGGGAACGCTTCGTCTTCCAGCCCACGGCCGCGGGCGGACAGAGGTGAGCGGCCACTGCTTCGTCCAGGGGCGGCAGGTGTTCGTAACCCTTCTCCTCCGAACCATCAACTGAGGTGAGGACTGAGCGGTGAGAAGTGTGCAGGCGGGCTGAATAGGGGGCGCGCCATGACTTCGCCAGCTCCTGATGAACCTCAGGAAAGAACGGGGCCGAGCGTTGCTGAGGAGCTTGACGGCGGCCTGGGAGGAACCACTCATCCAGGCGGCTTCGTGACGGCTCTTCTGGTGGAGCCCAGTCGAGGTCCAAATCCTCCACGGCTTTAGATAGAACGCGGAAAAGTTCGCCGTCCATACCCGCGCCGCGATCAATGGGCTCCAGGGGAGGCAGGGGGGCAGGGTCGTCAGACTCGCCCAGCCAGTGCTCCGGTTCAGAGGCTGCCAGAGACACGGAGTCATCGAGCTGCTCTTCGTCGGATCCGCCGAAGGAAACAAGGTCGCTTGCATCAGCCGAGGGACGTTGTTCAGGGCGGGAGAAAAGCACTGGGGACTGTTCTCTGCTGGGAGAGGGCGAGGCACGCGGGCAGTGGGCCGGCGTGAGCTCGCTCAGCTCAGCGCGCTGAGCCGGTCTTCCCCGCTGTCTCTTCCTAGCCGGCTCGCGGGAGGAAGGAGAGAGGAGGGCGCGATCGGCAGGGTCACTTCCCATGAAGAAAGAAGCCCGTGAGCGCAGCGATGCCAGGCTCATAGACTCGCAGTGCGAGCATGAGCCTCCAGCAAGCGCGTCATCTGCGTGGGACTTGCCCAGACATCCGACGCACTCGCCGTGGCCGTCTGCATCAAGCAGAGGGGCTCTGCACGTAGTGCAGTGGTGAGGCATTGAAAAATGCCGGGGCGCCGTGAAAACGGCGATTGTGGTGCTCTTAAACGGCGAGGGCCGTAAGCGGTGAAAACCGCTGTGGAAAGTGCTCTTAATGCGGTGTGAGAACCGTGGAAAAATGCTCTATTAGATGCGCCGGATGGCGGCAGGAGACGCGCTGAGTCCGGGCCGGAAGCAGGAAGCGGGAGGCGGCGGCTCGTCGACGGCGCTCAGGCGGCAGTCGGCGAGGGCGAAGGCGCTGGCGAATCCGGCGACTCAGCTGGGTCCGCTGCAGGGCCTCTTCGACGGCGGCAGAGCTTCTTCCAAGGCGGCGAGCTTCTTTCCAGGCGAGCAGGCTTCTGTGAGGATCAGCGAGGAGAAGACGAGTCATCGCTGAAGGAGAAAGGACTGAGTTGCCTATGGCGAAATGCTCACTTATATAGGGCCTTTCCCCGCCCATTTCGGCGGGAAAGTTCGCACGCTTTGTCGCCATAGGTTGCGCAGCAAAGCCGCGCCGTCATTGGTTCAACGACTTGCAATGAGTGAACCAATGACGATGCAGCTGCACTGCGTTATTGAAAAGGCTTCAGTAGCGGGGAAAAAGGGAGACTTTTCCCCCATACGCAGTACGAGTGAAGTATCGAAAGGGAACTACAACAAAGCTCCTTTCATGTCAGTAAAGCTGTTAACAGAAAATTAAAATGTCATTGGACAAAAGTTGTAACTTCGTACAGTATAAACAGCTTGTGAAATTTTAAATATTCAATTCAATAATAAATGTTGCAAATATTATTTGTGTTATTTATCTCACATTATATTTTGTAATGTGATTTTTCAAAATAGTGTAATAGTTTAATAGTTTTTTGTAGTTAGGCCTACTGGCTAGTTATTTTGGTGAATTGTATTAAAACCAGACCAAAAATCCCAGTAATAAAATTAAATCATAATATTAATTAATGTAAAATGTGAAACCCACAGCAATTAAAAAAAAAAAAAAATGTACTGTCCCCGTTTTTTAATTAATAGATAATAACAAATGAGATTTTGGTGGTATTTTGACCACTCACATAGGAAATGTCCCCGGTTTCCATTTCAGAAATCTGGTCACCTTATCATACAGTGTTATTGTGGCTACGTTCAGCGCTCGTGGCACGCACGCGTCGCCATGGAAACAATAAGGGCAAACGTTCTAAAATAAGGGTCGCCTTAAAAAAACTCACTCTGGCGGTCAGTTAGAATATTTTAAACTCACGCGTGTGTATCCTGGGTGTTTTAATATTTGAAAGCCTAAAAGAACATTTTTGTCAGGACAGAAATTTGTGACTTTTCAGAGATTTCCTATACACAATCCTGAGCGAATGAAACCGTGGTTGCTACGCCTACGTCAAACGTGACCTTTTCAACATAATTGCGTATTACGTGACGTCACGAACGCGCATCGGAGAAAAGAGCAAAGCCAGCATTTGTGCTTATAAAACTTAAACTTTTTTTTTTTTTTTTTTTTAAATGACCGATCGTTTCGCTAGATAAGACCCTTATTCATCGTCTGGGATCGTCTGGTGTCGTTTAAAGCCCTTTGAAGCTGCACTGAAGCTGCCATTTGGACCTTCAACCGTTTGGTGCCCATTGAAATGAATGATATGGAGAAAAATCCTAGAGGGCCCTATAATACACCCGGCCGGTGCGACGCAAGGCGCAGCGCAAGTGTGTTTGCTAGTTTGCGTCCGGTGCCGTTCGCGTTTTCCCGTTCAGCGCCACGTCCTTAAATTAGTAAATGCATTTGCGCCAGTTAGTGCGCCCATGAGCGTGCTGGTCTAAAAAAGAGGTGTGTTCAGGCGCATTGCCGGAGCATTGCTATTTTAAGGAGCTGAAAATAGACTGCGCCATAGACCAACTCAAACCTGGTCTAAAGTCTAAAGTCAATGGCGCAATATTTTTTTGTTAGAGCGCGTTGGTAGAAACTGCGCCTCTGGGCGCGTCCACAGTGCGCGTTGACTTTGCTTATTACACACAGAGATGCGCATCACACAAACATGCCAAATATTAAAAACAAAAGGATTACAGTGAAAAAGAATATTATTGTGTAGGCTACATAAATATAAAAATGTAATGATGAATAGTCATTGCGTGTATTAGAATTAGGCTACCTATTTTCAATTCAGCCTATTACTACTTATAATGATGAACGAAATTGGCTAATTAATTGAACAATCGTGCCAATACACACACATATATATTAACTGACTCATCGCGCAGAGCTATTTGAAAGCCTGCATTTGCAAGCCCGCTTTAACATCGCGCACGAGCAGATCGGTTTCTTCGCTTGAAAAGCGTTCAGCTTTTCCGCCAACAAATTCCGCCATGTAAATATCAATCCGCCATGGCGCGAGCGCATCTCGCTCTTAAAGGGAATGGGAGATGACACTCTGATTGGTTTATTGAACGTTACGCCCATTACTCATTAAGAGAATAGGGACAACCCATTTCAAAAATGCGCCCCGGCGCACGGACCGTTTTTCCGTCGTTAAAATAGCAAAAGTGGATTTGGACACGCCCTAAGTGCACCTGCGCCGTGCGCTTTACACTGGGTGGGTGTTCTCTGCGTACCCTGAGATAAAATCCTGCAGGCGCCCCTGCGGCAGCAAAGCTCCTTGATTATTACGCCGGAATGAGAGTATAGTTCCTAGCCATATTGGCCTAGAAAATCACAACTTTTCATTTTCTGTCAGTCTTAGTACACAATGTGACTACAGAAGTGTCAAGTTTTAAATAGGAAAAATATCAAAACTCTTTGGTCATTTTTGAGCGAGATGCTAAAGGTCTAATCAGATTCAATGAACTATGCTAAGCTATGCTAAAAGTGGTACCGCCAGACCCGGAAATCAGCTGAATGGATTCGGAAACGGTAAAACTCAACTGTTTAACTCTAGGGGAGCTGGAAAATGAGACTATTTTCAAAAAAGTGGAGTGTTCCTTTAAGAGAGAGACTCTTGAAAGAAAAGAAAAAGCTTAAATGTTTTCTCTGTTCAGCTGACCTGAACATTTTTGAGTTCCAGATTTCAGGGGAGGAGTGTTGTGTATTAACATTATTGTCTAAGCTGTGTTGTAACCTAAAAGGGTATAATTGAATAATACTGTTAACTTGTTTGAGTTGACTTTTGACCTTGTTTGTGATTGGCTGTGAGAGCGCGATATAAAAAAGGGCGTGTCTTTTGTGTGACGCGCAGAATAAAGAGTCCTTCCTGTGAATGGTACACAAATTATTATTGGTATTCTTTTAGTTAATCAGCAAATAAATATTCATCAATCAACGATAATCCGTCGTCGTATTTGTTTTTTCTAGTAAATAAATGACAAAGTTGTACAGCGAAACTGAAGTGCAAAAGTAAATGACGTGTCTGTCATTATGTTTATGAATGCCATTTTACACATTTGTAACTATTAATCTGCAGCTTCAGCTTCGTAACACGAGTGTTTTGATTGTTGTCTGTGTGTGCAAATCGAAAGATTCAGCTTTTCACATCAGGGCTGTGAGTGTAAATTTGACAAGCTACGCAATATCGTGTTCAGTATCGCAGATGAATCGCCTTCGATAATGAACGCGATATTGCGCAGCTTGTCAGTGATCTACGGCTCTGTCTATTAAATGCTGCTCCATTTGAAAGCAGGTGATGGCGATTTAGCGGCAATCAGGGAACCGGCTTTACTGACGAAATGCGCGTGACAATCGCATGCGATATATCGCCCAGCCCTATTAAATACATTATATCTGATGCATCCAATGGTCAATATTAATATTCATGCCTTTTTATTAATATTTATGTTAATCGTTTATGGCTTATGATTTATCAGTTTCACTTTTGATTTCCTATATTTATGTACTCATACTTTATATATATTAATTCTCATCATATTTTCAAGTATTTGGTTATTCTTATTTTATCTTTAAGAGTATGATTGTTATGTTCAGTTGTTCTTCAAGTGTTCCGGTGTGACAGGTCACGCTGACACGTTTGTGGTTAGACATTGGACGCCTGCCAAGTACTGCAGAAGTGATGTTTTTAACATTTGCAAAATTCCCTAAGGGTTAAAACAACTATTTTTGACACTGGACCAGTGGATGACGTAATGGGTGAAATTAACCTTTTTAATTTAACAGAAACATCAGTTTGAGTGGGTTCGGAATCTCCCTGTATGCTCATGGAAAAGTTGATAATTCAGCTTTTTTCTCTCCTTTACTCTCCTGGGCTTCTGCTTCTTCTCTCTTATCTGCAAATGTTTTGCTCATTTTGATCTTCATCTATTAGATACAATACTCTGGATTTTACAATACTCTAAATTTATTATTAAAGGTGCTAAATAGGATGTTTTGTTTTATACATTTTTGCAATATTACTTGAAACTGTCTTTACTAACTGATAAAAGACTATTTATTAGGTGCACTGAAAGGAATAATATTAATATACATCATCTGTCCACGAGGTTGGGCCTTAAAAACATCAGCCAATCGTTTACGCGATCATCACGTAAACGATTGGCCCTCTGGCTTGTCAATCACTGCCGTGACGTTCCTTGTGAGAGACGAGCGCGGCTGCGCGCTCCAGTAACTTTCCACACTCCACAGGCGCCGCATGCAATGTTTTTGTCCGGAGACAGGAGTAACAACTGCAGATTATGAGTTACCTGCGGTGAGTCCGACATAATGAATCCACTAACACGACACAGCGAATGCCGGTGGTAAACACTCGTGTTCCAACACGAGTGTTTACGAGTTTTGGGAGGCATTCCTTTGAAATGTGTTGTGAAGGAGGGGGGTTGTTCTTACGCATGCGCTCATTTCAAAAACTCAGTAACAGTCTTTGGTTTCTCAGTCAACGAAAAAATCCTCTCTATCACCTTTAACTATTGACTGCTTCTTTATGGTTGTTATTTTACCTTTTGGTTTTATTAATTATTTTCATTATCGATTAAAGTTTGCGTGTGAGGCTAAATTTAATTGTAATGAATAAATAATTTTTCATCAACTTTATCTACTGCCTGGATCTCATTTTCCCAAGAATTTGCACCAGTTTTTGGTGTTTCCACCCGGTTCCGGTTCTGGTTCGGTCCGGAGGACGATGGTGCAAAACCAGCGAGGCTTAAAATAGGTGAGTAAAACCATCTGTTTTATTCGGTCTGCTGTTTTCTGGATTGTTGAGCCTGGAAGTGTCTGTCGGTCTAATGAGGATGTGGTGTTTTGATTGGCTGCAGACAAAAAAACAACCACGAAATCCGGAACCCCGACGAACTTTTGAATATTATCTGACTGGTGTTCATATTGAATTATCAATTTAATATTCTGTTTCAATCGGACGGGAGAATAATGAGGGAGCGCTCTGTGACGAGGGTGACCGCCGTTTGATATCAATATCCCATCGTTTGTTTACCCGTTAGGCTAATCCTCGGGTTAGACTGTGTTGGTGGGTTATTGAAAGTCTGTTTGGTCAACTCGTGTCTTTTTCGGCAGGGATACTTCTGATAAGGGCTCTACAATCTTCGGTAACTGGCAGCGGACTGGCCTTGCTTCATCGTTTAACATTAAGATCCGTTGGCAAATAATATAGCAATATCTAAAATTAAAACCAAGAGAAATTTGAAATTTGTCTGAATCCAGAAAGTAGAAATTTAAATTTTGCAAATTTGTAGAATTTATTGTATGAAGAGGAAAAGGGAAAAAAATGTTACCATTGTCTTCAACCACAAGTATTTTGAGTGTTTTATCTGATAGATGAAGTTATATTCGGTCATGACCTATTCTTTTGTGTATTGAAGTCCTTGCAAGGCACTAAATCATAAAGTGCTAAATAACTTTTTAAAATGTCCTACCTAACTCGATCTTGTCAGAGTGGGTGTCAAAGCAGAGCAGCACATCAGCAATTATTTTTGTATGTGGATGTCCGTCTTATAAAAAGATTGAATTGGATTGTTAAAAGGCTTATAAATTCAATTAATGGCTATTTGCCACTATTTCCTCCAAGTCACTTTGATGAGGTGAAGTTAGTTTTGAACAAGTTCCTGTTCTGCTCTGTTCTGTCCCAGCTGTGTTAGATCGAGTGTGCTGCTATCTTTAAAGTATTGTGTTATTTTATGCATTGTTTCAGATAGGTTAAAGTGTAAAGAAAAATACTATATATATATATATATATATATATATATATATATATATATATATATATATATATATTGTGGAGCTACTTAAAAGAGAAATCAATAAATAGTACAATATTAACTGAATGAAGCAAAAATATAGGTTTAATATATATTCTGTTATCAGTGATCTGAAGATGTCTGAAATATGTATTCATAATCCCTGGTGGACAGCTTGAAATTTTATCTATTGTAGAGATTTTTAGTAAGAGTTAATGGAAATAACTTTTGCATTGTGTTGAATGAGAACAAGATTGAGTGACTAAGTTCAAATTAAATTGATTTAGGTAAAGAAAGTAAAGTTTCATTTTGTTTTGTTTGATTTTGATGTATTTGTGAGTATCATTTATTTGTTCAGATAATTAGAAATATAGTTTAGTTGCTCTTTTCTGCTTTTTGCAAAGAAGAACTTGCTTTATTAAAATAAAATACAGAACTGCTGTTGTCAATTGGACGAGACTCTTAAAATAAGTAAAAGCAGAGCAGATTGCTCATTTATGATTGTGATGACAATTTGTATGGGGTCAATTTGATTTATGCCATTCTCTGAGTGTTCAATTTCCAGAAGAAGCTGTCCCAACACCAACAAGAGTGAATGGACTGTGCATGCCAGTGGGGGAAAGAGACTCAAAGACCCAGGCTGCAGAGAAACGCAGGCACTCGTTGATGGGCCTTCAGCTAAACCCCTGAAAGAGGAAGCTGAAACTTCTGAGGGCTGACAACGAAAAGACTGAGTTAATGCAGAAACAACACATCCTGCCATGATGCAGAGAAAGAAAGACGGCTGCATTCAGAGTCAACCTCATGTTCCACCTGGTCCTCATGACAGACTGAGAGACCCAACGTACTGGATGAAGAAGGACACTAAAACTGCCAACAGGCTCAACTGACTAACTGACCATACGAGTGGGGGACTTCCATCTCTTCCTCATGTGTGTGTTCAGGTACTGCCTTTACTGTGATCACTGCAGAGAATGCTTCAGAATTAGATTCGTCAACATAACTTACAGACTTTTTTTATTACACTTTTTTTATTACACGAATGAATGATAATAATATAGATTTAATACATTTGTGTTCTTAACTGTGGCATGCCTAGGCTTAAAATAATATTTCTTTAAATTTGGTGTTTGTTTTGCGGTGTTAAAATCAATTCTATTGCGACTGACGTCGTCTGACTAAATCAACTTTAAAAAAACCTAAACACTGTTGCGCGGGGAATGCCACAGTGCCTATGTTTCACCATTTCCAACATCGTCGAAAGAGTTTGATTCGATTGGACTCAGTGGTATTCCACCCTTAACAATATATATATTCCCCATTCAGTTCACTGTTTACAGATGCAGTGACAAAAACAAAAAAAATTATACTCTGGCCAGAGACATAAAAGTGTGTGTGTGTGTGTGTGTGTGTGTGTGTGTGTGTGTGTGTGTGTGTGTGTGTGTGTGTGTGTGTGTGTGTGAGTGTCCGTTATATCTTCTCCATGTCTAGGTTCAGTACGAGTAGATGTAATCAGGAGATTATGTGTGGTATATTCATCGAACCAGTTCGTTTTCCTGTGTGACGCCTGATTGTGACCACTGGAAAGGAAGTGTCCATTAGGAGGGTCAATGAAGAGAATGAGTAAACTCAACTGGTGGCTTAAAAGCCCAATGTTTGCTCCAACTGATCAAGAAGAACCAAGGAAGGATCGACGAGCACCTCAGTGCTTATCAACACAAGGGGAAGTCCCCAGAGAGACTGAAACTGATTACATCATCCTCCTGCTGCAGCACATGATGGAGAGATTGAGACTCTGAAGGATTGAGTTGTTTAGGGTTATCAAATGATATATAGTTGTTTAATTTGTCTATTTGTGTGATACATCTGATGGTTATGTTATTTTACTTAGTTTTTATTTAGGTCTAGTGTTGATATTGGATTCACAATTCATTATGGCAGATTAATTTGATTCTTTACTAAAACTGGCTAACAATTTAAGACTAATGGAAGAAATTTAATCCACCTGATAGTTGCGGTAAGTTCTCAACCCAGAAAAAGTCCAGGGGACGTTCGGGGTCGGGTTTTTCTAGTGGCCCTCGTCGGACCAGCCTGGTGAAGGCTTCAGTCAATATTCTGTGCAGTTAGCTGGGGTTAGAGAGGCACCCGCA
Organism: Megalobrama amblycephala; assembly: GCF_018812025.1. NCBI lineage: Eukaryota > Metazoa > Chordata > Actinopteri > Cypriniformes > Xenocyprididae > Megalobrama > Megalobrama amblycephala. The sequence goes on from NC_063056.1 coordinate 268,411, forward strand.
GCTTCATTTAGATGTGATGCTTTTATATTTAATTTATTTGGTATCCATTTTCTATCTTTTGAATATTTTGGGAGTCTTCAGTGGGGGAATTGGTGGATCCGAATGGTCAATATTCATATTCATGCCTTTTTATTAATATTTATGTTAATCGTTTATGGCTTATGATTTATCAGTTTCACTTTTGCTTTCATATATTTATGTACTCATACTTTATATATATTAATTCTCATCATATTTTCAAGTATTTACTTGTTATTGTACCCTTATGGTTATTCTTATTTTATATTTCAGAGTATGCTTGTTATGTTTAATTGTTCTTCAAGTGTTCCGGTGTGACAGGTCACGCTGACACGTTTGTGGTTAGACATTGGACGCCTGCCAAGTACTGCAGAAGTGATGTTTTTCAGAATCAGTGTTTGCTGACATTTAATAGTGCAAGATCTGCAAAATTCCCTAAGGGTTAAAACAACTATTTTTGACACTGGACCAGTGGACGATGTAATGGGTGAAATTAACATTTTCATTTTAACAGAAACATCAGTTTGAGTGGGTTGGGAATTTCCCTGTATGCTCATGGTATAATATGGACTGAGTTGTTGATAATTCAGCTTCTTCCCTCCTTTGCTCTCCTGGGCTTCTGCTTCTTCTCTCTTATCTGCAAATGTTTTGCTCTTTTTGATCTTCATCTATTAGATAAAATACTCTGGATTTTACAATACTCTAAATTTATCTTTAACTATTGACTGCTTCTTTATGGTTGTTATTTTACCTTTTGGTTTTATTAAGTATTTTCATTATCGATTAAAGTTTGTGTGTGAGGCTAAATTTAATTGTAATGAATAAATATTTTTTCATCAACTTTATCTACTGCCTGGATCTCATTTTCCCAAGAATTTGCACCAGGGTGTCAAACTCGTTTTAGTTTGAGGGCCGGACTGGAAAGAAATGAACCATATGTGGGCCGAATTACCTTCTTATGATAACCTTAGTGCGCTGATAGTTGCATTAATATTAAACATATGAACAACAAATTAATTTGCAAGAAAACTGTATTTTTTTTTTTTTTACCGTGAAAAGACCATTCGATTTTTAAAATTATTTTTTATTTAATATTTTTTATTAGCATCTATTTTGATTTTTCATGGCCAATTTCAATTTTTATAAGAAGCAAATCGTCTGATTCTGATACTGGTTGCAGATTTTTTTAAAGCTAATTTATTTGTTGTTTATTTTTTCATAGGCCAAACTGGCCTTAAACAAATATCTCTTTGATATTAGAGGCAAACACTGGCATTTGGATATTAGAGGCATTTTTATCATAATCCCAGCAAAGATGTTATGCACATGAGCATGAGCAGTTGTTCTTAATTTAAATTATTGAAAAATTTGAAGATTAACAGCAAAAACTAGGTCTGGTCTTACTTTAGCTTTGTGAAATGATGCTACATAACAAAACAAAATCAGCAGAAAATGGAACAGCAGTGATACAGCGTTTCCATGGTTACCGCTATACACACACACACACACACACACACACACAGCAGCGCTTTTCGATAAATATAGGCCAATACTACAACTTTATATGGAGATAAGAGGAAAAGCCATCAAATCTTTTCTTAAAACAGTTCCCTTCAGAGATTCATTCATATCAATCTCACTGTAATATTTATATTATTCTCCCTATTTTTCGCGAACAGTGAGCTTGTGCATGGTACAGTACTTTCTCCGCTGGCGCGTCTGTTCTCCTCTTTGTGTCCGTATTCAGCGTGTTAAAGTCCTGTTTACATACTTCGTAAATACACAGATGAAATTTGGGGAAATTATTACAAAGCAGTTTGTTTGCAAGCCCGGAATAATAATAATAAAAAACCAAAAATGCTTACAAACGTTTTTGGCCCCTGGACTAGTGCATCTCTATGTTTTATTATAGTTCAAATCAGATTGGACACCGGGCCGAAAGTTTGACACCCCTGATATACAGCTATTTGTACTGTAAATTGTTTTATTTACTATGGGCTAATAAATTTAACCTCAATAAAGGTTAGCCTGGGATGAACGCAAATTCCCATGATAAACCTCTGGGATTTTGGAGCACCAACTTGTAACAGTAGATGAACATAACTATTGCATTCTTTAATTGATTCGCTGTCTTATTCTGCCCTCTAGTGGCTATTATCGAAATAGAATCGAAATTATTTGCACTTTTAGAACATTGTTTTCATTTTTATTGAAAATAAATGCCTTTTTTGCCGCAGCGATCGCAGTAAAAGCTAGTATTGCGATCCAATATGTTAATATTGCGCCACTGAAGACATTGACAGATGCGCGTCCTTTATTATACTTGATATGATATGTATGATACTTGATAGATAACGACTTAATATCTTGAAATAACAGGATATTATGTCGTTATAACGACTTATGTTGAAATAACGACTTAATATCTTGAAATAACCATTTAATATGTCGAAATAACAAGATAAGTTTTCGTTTTTTTTCCCTCCCCACCAAGTTTTTTTTTTTTTCACCATGCGGTTCAGGGCTTCCGTAGCAGTAGAATGTTTTCTTGAGAAAAATATTATATTTTTCTGAAATATAAAGCTTTTGTAACATTATAAATGTCTATACTGTCACTTTTGATCATTTTAATGCGTCCTTGCTTAATAAAAGTATTAATTTCTTTCAAAAAACAACAAATAAAACAATGATAATAATCAGAAATGTTTCTTGAGCAGCAAATCATCATATCAGAATGATTTCTGAAGGATCATGTGACACTGAAGACTGGAGTAATGATGCTGAAAATGCAGCTTTGATCACAGGAATAAATTACTTGGCCATTTTGAGTTGACATCATTGTAGTCTTTAGTTCACAACACTTAAGTCAGCACTTAAGAATCTGTCTTATGTAACAGGTATACAAAGTATACGACTAAATATTGTTATAATTCACACAAAATTGTTCTCTTATATATATATGATACCTGATCTAAAGGTGCGCTTCCCCTTTAAGTGTTGCGTGGTCACAGTATGACCTAATTTCCTGTCCTGTCTCCTCCTCTTCCCTTTTGAAATGTGATTCAATGAAGAGGTAGGTTTCTTTTGTCATCCTGTTAATTTCATTATTTGTTATAATAATCCTTATTTTAATTATATCTTAATTATATCTTTTATATCTGTATTTCTACCCAAATTTATGTGTAAAGTACTATTTTATCTATACTTGGGATTCTTTTTGTGATTTTACATTCTTTGAGGTATATTTCTGTCTTTTATGTGAGACCAGCACATGGTAATGGAGGTGCATCATTTGTTTATAGAGTGTTATAAGGGCCACTCAATCTGAGGCTGCTTATTTGTCTCTTTTATTCAGGTATGTTTACTGTATATTATATTCCTCATGTTCATGTTTTCTGCCCTTTTGAAATGTGATTCAATGGAAGAGAGTGTTATAAGGGCCACTCAATCGCAGACCAAGTTTTAATACCCAGTGTCGCTGGCCGCACATCACGCTGGGCATAAGCGAGCCGCACGGCTTACACTTATACTTTACTAAAAGTTGCACTTTATAAAAGTTCTACTCTTTACTAAGTATTTTTGACACTTAAGTCAAAACTTAAGACTATTCTTAAGGTCTTTTCATGATCGGATAGCTATCCCATCAGATAAAACACATGAAGTGACCAGGTGTACACAGATTTTAAAGAAACACAGTTTGAACCAAAGATATTTTACACGTCTCATAATAAGATAAATCTTTGTGTTTTGTGTCATTGCTTTGGCAAAGCATCTCTCAAACAAACTAAAATAAAAAGCATGATATGGCTTTGTGCCCTTATCAAATCACAAAAGACAATAATTAAGTAAGTTTGTGGTCCGTTGCGCTGCATGTTTCACAGTGAAGAGCAAACTTTGCTCACTCCATCAGCTTGTTTTCCACGTGTCAGTTCACAGTGAATGAATGCAGTGAACTCCATCTCTGCATGTGCTTTGAGTTTAATGTGCATTTGGGAACGCAGCGAGCACCAGTTACACTCAGTTTTCACAGTCGCATTATATCCAACATTTTTGTGGACAGCTGATTACAGTATTTCACCTGATTTGTAATAAGATGCATTTATAAACTGAACTGAAACTGCAAGTTTCTGCCAATATAACAGCTTAAGTGAAGAAATTAAGACAGAAGTATTGTAACGTCCTATTGTAAAATAATATACTCTTTATAAAACATTTTTCATTTACAGTAGTATATTACTGTCTTAGAGATAATTTGAATAACAGTGATCTAAATGTATTGTAATTATTATTTATTATTAAACAGCATCATTTGACAGATACTGTGTGTATATGTGTTTGTGTGAGAGTGTGTGTGTGTGAGTAGACATACATTTGTGTAGTCCTGCTGTTATCCTGAATTCTCCCCCATGATCCACACTAGAAAACACACACAGTGATACAGTTAGTCAGTAAACACACACACACACCCTCAGACACACACACAAACTCACACACTCTCTCTCTCTCTCTCTCACACACACACACACATACACACACAAAACAATTTTAATTTTGGACAATTGTAAGGCTAAGTACATTACCAACCAGGTCTGTTAAGGACACAGCTCGTTCTAATAGTCGATTTATTACAAAAAGAATATAATTCTGGAAGGAAAATCAGTCGGGAGCAAAACAAAATGCTACATAAATCCCGCCGCCCAATTATGGCAACAAGGCCTCTAATCTCAAACTCACACACGGTCCACAGGTGCAGGAAATCAGTTCTACCAGAAAGACTCGGGAGGCAAGAGAACGTTTGAATAAGATTTATTGAACAGTTAGTATGAAAAGATGAAATGATGATGGGGTTATGTGACAAGCAGGCCGGAGCGAGAGCTGTGAGGGAACGGCGCGCGGCCGGTGGCGTAATTTGCTAAAGGCGGGCGTACACGGTGTGACAAGCTATGTGTGCGCTTGAGTGCTATTTATGCTAATTATAATAGTTTATTCTATCCAGTATTTAAGAAATTAAATGTGACAAAAGGCTTAAACAACTATAGTCAATGAGACTATAGTCTCATTGACTATAGTTGAGCTCCGCTCGCATGCTCACACACACACACACACACACTCACAAGGAAGTGTCACACTCACAAGGAACTTTGTGCGATTGCTTCGGAAATTGGCAGGTCGAATCGTGTCGTATATCACCATGTCCGTACGATTCTCAGATAAACTCACTCGTGACGTGTGCGTGGACATCTTCTGACCATCACCATTCGCACCATATACGCCCACCTTAAGGAGTGTCACCTGCGCACTGCACCGGTCTCATATCTCTCACGGAAGCATAAAGGGAGAAGGGACCAGGCCTGGATTTATGTTATATTTTTATTGTGTTAGTGTGCGGCAGTCATCCGTGAGGGACGGCCGCTATTTTACTTTTGTTTTGAATTTGTATATTTTGTATTAAAGTGTGTTGAACGTTTGCCGGTTCCAGCCTCCTTCTTCCCACATAAATGAACTATGTTACACTAGTGGGGGTCTAGTGGAGTCCATGCCTCGACACATCAGGGCTGTTTTGACAGCAAAAGGGGAATCAGCACAATATTAGGAAGGTGGTCATAATGTTATGCCTGATAGGAGTAGTTTCGTATGTGTGTGTGTGTAAGTGTGTGTGTTTGGCATCAGCGTCTCTAATAGGGTTGCTTAACTGTTTAAAGAACAGTGACATTACTACCTCATTACTGAGAAACTGAGTCTGTACTCATGTGCACCTGTTTTCATCAGGTAGCTTCGAATCTTCACGAATCTTGTTTCGAATCAGAGGTTCAGAGCGTGAATTCAAACTGCCAAAGTCACGTGAACCATTGAAATTTCAAAACACTTATGACGTAACGAAGCCTCGTTTACTAAAATCACATGACTTTAACGCTCCAAACCTTTGATTTGAAACACAAGATTCGTGAAGATTCAAAGCTTCATGAAGCAGTGTTTTGAAATCCCCATCACAAGATATTGTTGAATAAAGTCATTATTTTGTTATTTTTGGTGCAAAAAAAGTATTCCCGTCACTTTATAATATTAAGGTTGAACCACCGTAGTCACATGGACTGATTTAAATATGTCTTTAGTAGCTTTCTCTAAGTGTTGATTGTCTTGCTGGAGATGCAGGCCTCACTGAGCCATCGGATTTTATCAAAAATATCTTAATTTGTGTTTTGAAGATGAACTCTTATGGGTGTAGAACGACATGAGGGTGAGTAATAAATGACATTATTTTAATTTTTGGGTGAACTTTAATTTACACTTTCAATGCCCAGAAAGGTAGCAAAGACTATATTTTAAACAGTTAATGTGACTGCAGTGGTTCAACCTTAATGTTATGAAGCGACAAGAATACTTTTTGTGTGCCAAAAAAAAAAAAAAAAAGACTTTATTCAACAATTTCTTCTGTTCCGTATCAGTCTCTGACACACGTTCACGAGAGCACCAAGACCCAGAAACGCAGGACTGTATTTACAGAGGAAGACACATGCTCAACATAAAACATTTGCACAACCTTACTTATTAGAAAAAGAATATAGAGAGAACACACTAAAAGAGATGGAAGAGGCTGCAACACAACCACAGCCACAAGCTTCTGAAAGACAGAGAGCAATGGAGAGCTGGTGGTGTAGATGTCATCAGTGCCAAGCGATGCCTACTGAACAAGACAGTGTAGTGCATCGATTGTGATATTGTCATGCCACAGCTTGAAAGTCTGGATAATTCATGCAATGAGCAAATTGTTGAATAAAGTCGTCATTTTGTTTTTTGGCACATGGAAAGTATTCTCGTCACTTCATAAATTGAACCACTGTAGTCACATGGACTTTAAATATGTCTTTACTAATTTTCTGGGCATTGAAAGTGTAAATTAACTTGCTGTAAATGCAGGCCTCACTGACCCATCGGATTTCATCAAAAATATCTTAATTTGTGTTCTGAAGATGAATGACGTTCTTACGGGTGTAGAATGACATGAGGGTGAGTAATTAATGACTGAATTTTCATATTTTGGTGAACTAACCCTTTAATTCTGTAAAGCCCTTGTACAGCTGTGTTGTGTACAGCCTGGATGAAAGTTACCGTTGTGTTAGGAACAAATAAACTTCCTTTGGATGAAGCTGATTGGATCCTGTGTTTTGACCAACACCCCTTGAGGAAAGCTAGATATCGGACATCACTTACTACAGTCCCTTTTTCAGGCATACTATATAAATTGTGAAACTATTTTACTGATGAAGTCGTGGGGCAGCACTGACACATTTCTGTGCATGTTTATGTTTGAATGTGTGTGTGTTAGTGTGTGTCTGTACTGCATTTGTGTTCATTTGTATTGGACATAGAACGGGAAAAATCATGCTCTAATTTAGTTGAGACCTGCCTGGAACTACTTTAGCTCTGCATTTACTTGACAATATTTAAGCACTTCAAAAAGTTTGTCAAACAATCAGAATCAAGCATTCAACAGCCCTGTAGTATAACTGCAGCTAAACCTCTGTTTATTCTCAGTAAGAACTTTTGTAAATGTATGAAAGAAATAAAGTCAAACACTTCCTGCTCAACATACTTGAGTTTATCCAGTCTGTAGTTTTGATGGTTGAGTGTATCAGTGAGTAGCTTGACTCCAGAATCTCCTGGGTGATTGTAGCTCAGATCCAGCTCTTTCAGGTGTGAGGGGTTCGAACTCAGAGCTGAAGATACATAACCACAGCCTTCCTCTGTCACCATACAGCCAGACAATCTACAAACACACACAGCAAAAGTCCACATGACATTAGTTTGACAATCAGGCCAGTCACTATCACACACTGACCTGTGCAGTTTGTATGCTGTTATTTTCTGTCGATTCAGTCATTAAAGTAACAAAAGTGTTAGTGGAAATGTACCAAAGTATTCATTCACTTTTCTAAACATGTACAGCAATGGAGTGTGTGCCATTCACAATAGCAACTTTTGATTCCATCCACCGAACCAGTGATTTTCTATGGCAATCAATCAACTGTGTTGAGCTTATTCAGAAGGTGACAAGTCAAGAATCTGAAGAATGATTCAACGAATGCTTCAAGCTCATCCATATTTGTATGAGTACAAGTACATGAGCTTGGTATCGGGCCCGATCAGTTTCCATTGACTATTTCGATTACATTGAGAACAAATGTCACATTCAGTGATAATCATTTATTGTGATAGCATTTTGTTAATTATTTTAAAACCATTTACCTCAGTATCTCGAGCTGACAGTTTGGACTCTTCAGCCCATCAGAAAGAAGCTTCACTCCTGAATCCTGTAGGTCATTGTTACTCAGGTCCAGCTCTCTCAGGAAGGAGTTTGATGATTGTAGAACTGATGACAAACTCTCACAACACTGAGCAGTGAGATTACATATGGAAAATCTGAACAATAAAAACAAAATGTAATTGCATACAGAATCAGTCTTAGCAGTGTGTTTTTAAAGGTGCCCTAGAACGCTTTTTCACAAAACAAGATTTTTTTTTTAACTGCCTATTTTGGTGCACTCCCTGCCCCCGAGCTCGCGACTCTATAATACATTGCATAAACAAAGTTCACACAGCTAATATAACCCTCAAAATGGATATTTACAAAGTGTTTGTCATGCATGCTGCATGCATGCATCAGATCATGTAAGTATAGTATTTATTTGGATGTTTACATTTGATTCTGAATGAGTTTGAGGCTATGCTCCGTGGCTAACAGGCTAAAGCTAACATTGCACACTGTTGGAGAGATTTATAAAGAATAAAGTTGTGTTTATTAAGTATACAGACTGCAAGTGTTTAAAAATTATCTCTGTGAATACACTAAGAAACGATGGTAACGTTAACCACATTTAACAGTACATTAGCAACATGCTAACGAAACATTTAGAAAGACAATTTACAAATATCACTAAAAATATCATGATATCATGGATCATGTCAGTTATTATTGCTCCATCTGCTATTTTTCGCCGTTGTCCTTGTTTGCTTACATAACGTCTGATGATTCAGCTGTGCACAGATCCAGACGTCTAATGTCTAATGCCTTGAATGTCTAATGCCTTGAACATGGGCTGGCATATGCAAATATAAAAGTTTTGAATTAAGTGTTTCATTTTGCAAAAGAACTGAGGCGTTGAGCCTTGTTTTTAAAATTGTGCTTAAGCAATCGTAAAAAACTGTAAACACATGAGATTTACATAAGAAGGAGGAAACAATGGAGTTTGAGACTCATTGTATGTCATTTCCATGTACTGAACTCTTGTAATTCAACTATGCCAAGGTAAATTTAATTTTCAATTCTATGGCACCTTTATAATTAAATAATAATAAATAATTAACTTAATAAATAAATAAATAAATAAATAAATAAAGCATTTAAACTCAAACCTCAGTATCTCCAGCTGACAGTTTGGACTTTTTAGTCCATCAGAAAGAAGCCTCACTCCTGAATCCTGTAGGTCATTGTTACTCAGGTCCAGGTCTCTCAGGAAGGAGTTTGAGGATTGTAGAACTGATGACAAACTCTCACAACACTGAGCAGTGAGATTACATATGGAAAATCTGAACAATAAAAACAAAATGTAATTGCATACAGAATCAATCTTAGCTGTGTGTTTATAAATAATTAACTTAATGGAAAATAAATAAATAAAGCATTTAAACTCAAACCTCATTATCTCCAGCTGACAGTTTGGACTTTTTAGCCCCTCAGAAAGAAGCTTTACTCCCGAATCCTGTAGATCATTGTTACTCAGGTCCAGGTCTCTCAGGAAGGAGTTTGAGGACTGTAAAACTGATGACAAACTCTCACAACACTGAGCAGTGAGATTACAGCACTGTAGCCTGTGTAGCGCACAACAACAATCAGTGATATCAATGCTTCTTAAGTAGTGTTTATAATCTAGAGCATAGATAACTTGGAAAAACCTTTGACTGTAGCAATGTAAGCAAAGCTAAAACAATTTTCATAAAACATCAAACCTGTATTTTCAGTTTCTTTAATTTATGATACAGTTAAGAATAATAAAAAGGGTAAAACTCAGGTTCAACTTGTCTGATGGTGGAGACAATTTGTCATTTAATATTATCACGCACATTGATTTACATTTACATTTATTCTTTTTTTCTGAACTGTCTAGGCCAACAAGTCATCCATGTAAAAAGAAGTCCCAACTACAAAAGACCAAAAGTGCATATAAATGAATGTAAAGAAGACTCTTACAGTGCTTTTTTTGTGTTTTTGATCACTGGCAGGAGTCTTATCACTGCTTCATCAGATCTTCTGTATTTCTGCAGTTCAAACTTCTCTTGAGTCTCTTCTGACATCAGGAGCACAAACACCAGACCAGACCACTGAGCAGAGGAGAGATTCTGTGCTGAAAGATTTCCTGAGCTCAGGTTTTTCTGAATTTCCTCCACAAAATCATCTTTCAGTTCACTCAGACAGTGGAAGAGATTGATGGTCCTCTCCACAGATTCCTCCATCTCTATTTTCTTTTTGATATAGTCAGCAGTGTTTTTCATATTCTCTGTTTTGAGTTTCAGTCCTGGCACTAATTCCTTCAGGTCACTCTGATTGGACTCCAGAGAGAGACCCAGGAGGAACCGGAGGAAAAGGTCCAGGTGTCCGTTCTCGCTTTGTAAAGCCTTGTTGATCGCACCCTTATGAAGCTGAAACTGTGTCTTTCTGGACAGTTTCCATCTCAGTTTTTTTCTCAGGGATTGAAAAAGTAGCTTTGCTTTCTCATCTTTGCTAATCAAAAACACATAGAGAGCAGCGAGGAATTCCTGGATGCTGAGATGAACAAAGCTGTAAACGTTTCTTGCTGAAACAGCTTTTTCCTCCTGAAAGATCTGAGTGCATAACCCAGAGAACACCGACCCTTCACTGACATCTAGTCCACATTCCTCAAGATCTTCTTTGTAGAAAATCAGATTTCCTTTCTCCAGCTGTTGAAAGGCCAGTTTCCCAAGCTTCAGAATAATCTCATCAAAAGACCTGGAATTGGCTTTAGGTTCAGAGTCATCACGGTATTTTTCTGTCATCTGTTGCTGCTGAGTAAGTAAGAAGTTTGTGTACATCCCTGTGAGAGTTGTGGGTGTTTTGTCATTGCTCTTTCGAGCCAGTAGAGGCTGAAGAACAGTGAGAGAGATCCAACAGAAGACGGGGATGTGGCACATGATGTACAGGCTCCTGGATTTCCTGATATGACGGATGATGTTTCCAGCAACCTCAGGACTGCTGTTTTTGATGAAGTATTGCTCTTTCTGCTCATCGTTGAATCCTCGCACCTCTGTCACCTGATCAATGTAGTTTCGGGGTATCAGACTGGCTGCTGCTGGTCTGGATGTGATCCAAATGAGAGCAGAAGGAACCATTTGTTTCTTGATCAGGCTTGTAACTATCTTACTCACTCTTGTCTCTTTGTGAACATCTGTAAATCCGTCATTCTTTTTAAAGTTCAAAGAGAAGCGACATTCATCCAGCCCATCGAAGATGAACATGATTTTACCGTCACCATCAGGAAGAGAGGGCAGTTCTTCAGGACTACTAAAGAAGTATTTGTTAAGAAGTCCTATGAGACTGTACTCTTCTTTAATCAAATTCAGGCTACGGAATGGAAAAGGGAAAATTAAGGCAATATCCTGATTGTCTTTTCCTTCAGCCCAGTCAAGGATGAATTTATTGACAGAGACTGTTTTTCCTACCCCTGCGATGCCCATCGTCAACACTTTTTTGTTTTGTCGACCGTTATGGACTTTAAAAATGTTATTGCACTGGATTGGTGTGTCCTTGGCATCAAATAGTTTGAATTCGATCTGTCTCACCTCGTGTTCACTCACCATTCCTCCAGTCTCATTCTCCACCACATATAGATCAATGTAAATATCGTTCAGGTATTTCTGACGACCCCTCTGAGAATTACCAACCAATATTCGTTCACACTCCTGTTTTAATTTGTCCTTCAATCTGAGGCTGATCTTATGAAGAGCAGCTTTACTGTCCTCTGCAGCTGAGCCTTTAAGAAAGAGGGAAAAAAATCAGCAAAAAGTGATCCGATTTTGTATTTTATTTAAAAACTGATATTCCTATTACAAAAATAATCACACATGTGTGGTAACTTGAAAACTGTGCTTCTACTATTCAAATGAATCACACTTATGCTTAAGTTTGCTGCATGGAAATGTCTTCATTCGCAAATACAACTTGTAGGGGTGAAAGATCAAAATATTACATCTCATATCGTGATATGTGTGTTTTTAATTCACGATAACAATATACACTGATCAGGCATAACATTATGAGCACTGACAGGTGAAGTGAATAACACTGATCATCTCTTCATCACGGCAACTGTTAGTGTGTGGATATATTAGGCAGCAAGTGAACATGTTGCTCTCAAAGTTGATGTGTTAGAAGCAGGAAAAATGGGCAAGCGTAAGGATTTGAGTGAGTCTGACAAGGACCAAATTGTGATGGCTAGACGACTGGGTCAGAGCATCTCCAAAACTGCAGCTCCTGTGGGATGATCCCGGTCTGCAGTGGTCAGTATCTATCAAAAGTGGTCCAAAGAAGGAACAGCGGTGAACCAGCAACAGGGTCATGGGCGGACCCCATGACTGTTTGTTGCGTATGGGGCTGCATAGCTGCAGACCAGTTAGGGTGGCCATGCTGACCCCTGTCCACCGCTGTTGTTTAAAAAAAAAAAGTTTAAATATATAAATAAACTAATATTATGTAGGTAATATAGTAAGATAAGACTGAAGTATTACTTACTGCATATTTCTCTTTTGAACTTTTTTTTGTATTTAAAACTAGGGCTGGGCGATATATCTCATGCGATTGTCAGTAAACCCGGTTCCCTGATTACCGCTTATTCACCATTAGCTGCTTTCAAATGGAGCGGCATTTAATAGACAGAGCCGTAGATCACTGACAAGCTACGCAATATCGCGTTCATTATCGAAGGCGATTCATCTGCGACATGAACGCGATATTGCGTAGCTTGTCAGTGATCTATGGCTCTGTCTATTAAATGCCGCTCCATTTGAAAGCAGGTGATGGCGATTTAGCGGTAATCAGGGAACCAGCTTTACTGACGAAATGCGAGTGACAATCGCATGCGATATATCGCCCAGCCCTATTTAAAACATTATTTATTTTAAAAGGAATTTATAAAGGAAAAAATTACACTGGAAAATAAATTTAAGGGGGCAACTATTGTTCCTTAATTTTACGTAATTACGACAGATTAACGACATATTAGCAACAGCATTAGTTGCAGCAGGTCAATTTACAGCACCATATTAAACATTCAGACATGTGCACATAGGTAATATGGTCACCCTAACATAGGTAATTTTTTAGGCTTTAAGCTTTGGGTATTATTTTGTTGAAATGAAACGTTGGTTAATATCGACCAAAAACGAATGCAGGGAGTAGAGTGGAGAAGGTAATAATGATATAATAAAGGTATAATGTGCTCTATTTTCGTGTACTAATTTTGTACTTAAGAACTACCAAAGAAAAATTGTTAGTATATTAAGAGAATCTTAACATCATCTACGTGTACTCAACTGTGCTATTTTGAGACACCATAAAATATGAACTAAAATGTGCTTTTAATATACTATCTCTGCATTTAAAAAATGTATTTAGAGACCACTTGTAGTACACTATGGGTTCAAATGTACTATAAGTAGTATATAAATACATTTTTTAAATCTCTGTATCTCTGTATCACTCTGTATCAAATGGCTAATTTTACTATAGTGGTTACCTGCCATAGTTTCATCTGTCCTGCTACAGTTTTATAATGAGCCTGAAAGATCACTAACATGGTGTTTTTCATCATTAATGTTAACGATTCAATGAGTCAATGATTCACTAACCCATTCATTATTGAAAGAATGAACGACTCGATGACTCACTCATTAAGACAGTGACTTGCTGCCACCTACTGGCAGTTTGTTTAATATTTCAAAGTATCTCAATTTATTACTTCATTTATTATATTAATAATATAATTAATGGAATTGTAAGAATATGATATAAAACATGACATTTAATATGGTTAGAAAACTTTGCCTTTATGAAGGTAAAAATGCACCTGTAAATCAATTTATGGGGGCAAATATTGTCCCATAATGGAAAAGGTGTGACTGCAGTCCGAGTGTTAGAGAGGGAGTTCGCAGAAAGATGTTAAATGTCTATGGGGGTACGACACTAAAATATTGGGAACCAATCTAGGCCCCATTGAAAGACTGATTCAACACTAATCATTTACAACATGCAGTGGTCAAGAGCATCTGTTCTGGCCTACATTATGGCCTACAGGGGTTTCTCTGTACAGACAGTGATCATTATTTACCCTCCAGCGGTTTTGAACTGACTCCCGCAAGTGCAGGATCCTCAATACTGCCCTCAGCCTGAGCTGTGTGAGAGAGAAAGAGATCAGGATGAAAATACTGTGACATTAAACCACACAAACACATAAGCAAAGCAGAGAGATGAAAGATTCAGCTAAAAAGCAGTTATAAATTTATGAGTTATTCTATAACCCAGGATAAAGTGGCTGTTACAACAGAGACACCGGAGGCAGAGATAAAAGCAGTATAGATGTTTATTGAGGTGATCAGCAGAGCAACAGGTAAGTGAATGGTGAGTATGATGGTCTTGGAGAAGAATGAGAAGTAATACTGTCCTTTTGTTGTGTTGCAGATGGTGATGGAAGGAGATCCTGGAGACGGAAGACTGGGACACTCACACACACAGGCAGGTAGGTACACAAGGAACATTGGAGACGATGGAGACGATGGAGGCAGGTAAGTATAGCGTTTGGAGTCCTTGAGGTAAGCATACAAATGGCTGTAGTGCAAACGAGACCGGACAGTGAGTGTGTGTGAGTGTGGAGCTTAAGTGCTGGTGGTGATGATGGTGTTGATGATCTTCAAGTGGCGGTGATTAGTAGGCTGGTGATTGAGTGCGTGGGTAAGGGAGTGAGGTGGAACCTGACGTGTCTGTGACAGTACCCCCCCCTCCCACGGCCCGCTCCTGAGGGCCGAGGACCCCGACGTCGTGGTGGTCATCCTTTAGGGCGTGGGGCAGGTCTGTCCGGATGGTTGGTGTGGAAAGTCTGTAACAGATTAGGATCAAGGATATCATTCTTGGAGACCCATGAGCGTTCCTCGGGGCCATAGCCCTCCCAGTCTACCAGGTATTCCAGTTGACCACCACGGCGCTGGGAGTCCAGGATTTCACGAACCTCGAAGGCAGTACCATCGTCCAGGATGAGTGGAAGGGGGGGCTCGGCGGCTGCCATGTCAGGTTCTGTGGAGGGAAGAACAGAAGGGTGGTGAGGCTTTAACAGTGAGATGTGAAAGGTGGGATGAATTCTCTTGTATTGTGCAGGGAGTTGAAGATGATATGTGACGCGGTTGATCTGTCGAAGGATAGTGAACGGGCCAATGAAGCGAGGACTCAGCTTCTTGCAGGGCAGACGCATCCTGATGTCTCTGGTGGACAGCCAGACCTTCTGCCCCGGTTGGTAGGTAGGAGCGTTGGAGCGCCGAAGGTCGGCTGTCATCCTGTGTCTGCGCAAGGCCCTCTGCAGTTGGTGGTGGGCTGAGTCCCACACCCTCTCGCTCTCCCGGAACCAGTAGTCGACTGCCAGAACGTTGGAGGGTTCCCCGTCCCAGGGGAACAGTGGGGGTTGGTAGCCGAGTACGCACTGGAAGGGTGTTAGTCCTGTTGTGGCTTGTCGGAGGGAGTTTTGTTCGTACTCGGCCCAACCCAGGTACTGGTTCCAGGAGTCCTGGTGGCCGTGACAGAAGGTACGCAGGAAGCGGCCGATCTCCTGGATCTTCCGTTCCGTCTGCCCGTTCGACTGAGGATGGTAACCGGACGACAGGCTGACGGTCACACCCAGGAGGGAGAAGAATGCCTTCCAGACACAGGAGATAAATTGGGGCCCTCTGTCAGAGACTATGTCTTCGGGGATCCCATAATGACGAAAGACATGGTTGAACAACAGTTCTGCGGTGGTCATGACGGTAGGTAGACCTTCTAGGGGGATCAGACGGCAGGCTTTGGAGAAGCGGTCTACAACTACCAGGATGCAAGTGTGACCATTAGACTCGGGGAGATCCGTGACGAAATCCACCCCCAGGTGTGACCAGGGTCTCTCAGGAACGGGCAGAGGATAGAGCTTGCCGGTGGGAAGATGGCATGGGCTCTTGGAGATGGCACACTCCCTGCAGCCCTGCACGTACCTCCTGACATCGTTGGCCATGTTGGGCCACCAGAAGCGCTGTTTAAGCAGCGAGAGGGTCTCATTGACCCCCGGGTGACCAGTGCCAAGTGAAGAGTGAACGGAGTGCAGTAGTGGAGTGCGTCGTGTCCGTGTGATGTACTGCAAGCCCTGGGGGCAACCCGGCGGAGTGCATGAGGAGGCATTGGAGGAGGGTAAGGTCTCTTCCGACCACTGGATGGGGCTCATGAAGATAGACTCAGGCAGGATAGTTTCTGGAGTTTCGCTTCTTTCCTCCGGAGCATGGAGACGGGACAAGGCATCCGCCTTAATATTCTTGGAACCTGGACGATAGGATATGGAGAAATTGAATCTTGAAAAGAACATGGCCCAGCGAGCTTGGCGAGGGTTGAGTCTTTTAGCAGCATCAAATACTCAAGGTTTTTATGATCTGTGAGGACTTGGAAAGGATGATTGGCCCCCTCCAACCAATGCCTCCATTCTTCCAGGGCAAGCTTGACTGCCAGGAGCTCACGGTCACCGATGTCATAGTTGACCTCCGCCGGGTTGAGCTTGCGGGAGAAGAAGGCACATGGGTGGAATCTACTTGGTGTCCCCTGCTGCTGCGATAGGACCGCTCCCACTCCGGTGGTGGAGGCGTCCACCTCCACGATAAATGGCAGGTCTGGATTGGGGTGGACGAGGAGGGGAGCGGTGGTGAAGGCTTTCTTGAGGGTCTCAAAGGCGTTGGTGGCAGGCTGGGACCAGGACAGAGACTTGGGCTGCTTCCGTAACAGATTGGTGAGTGGGCTGACAATGGTACTGTAGTTTTTTGATGAAGCGGCAATAGAAATTGGAGAATCCGAGGAAGCGCTGGAGTTCTTTTATGGTGGTTGGAGTTGGCCAGTTTTGGATAGCTGAGACTGTCCCCTCGTCCATCCGGATGCCACTGTGATCGATCACATATCCCAGGAAGTGGACTGAGGGCTGATGGAAAGAGCACTTCTCAGCTTTGAGAAACAGACGGAATTGCCGTAAGCGTTGGAGGACCTCCGCAAACGTGGTGGCGATGTTCGGCCAAGCTCCGGGAGTAGATGAGGATGTCGTCTATATACACCAGAACGAATTTATGGAGAAACTCCCGGAGCACCTCGTGGATGAAATCCTGGAATACGGAGGGGGCGTTGACCAGGCCATATGGCATCACAAGGTATTCGTAATGGCCGGTGGGCGTGACGAAGGCAGTCTTCCACTCGTCCCCCTCGCGTATCCGGATGAGGTTATACGCGCTGCGGAGGTCCAGGTTGGTGAACACAGTGGCACCACGGAGATGTTCCAGGGCCGCTGGGACGAGGGGAAGTGGATACCGGAACTTGACAGTTATTTTGTTCAGTGATCGATAGTCTATGCAGGGCCGCAAGCCTCCGTCCTTCTTTGCCACGAAGAAAAAGCTTGAAGCAGCAGGGGAAGTAGATGGGCGGATCTATCCTTGGTCAAGGGCCTCTTTGATGTATTCCTCCATGGCCTTCTCCTCCGGTACGGATAAGGGGTAGATGCGTCCCTTAGGCACTGGTTCACCCGGTAACAGATCGATGGCACAGTCCCATGGCCGGTGAGGAGGTAGCTTGGAGGCGTGTTGCAGGCAGAAGACGTCACTGAAGTGGGCATAGTCGGAGGGAATATCCACAGAACGCTTTTCAACAGGACTTTCAATGGAAGTGGCATAGATGGAGATATTCTTGGAGAGAGGAGATCTTGGAACAGGAAGTACTGGAAAGCAGTTGGAGAAACAGTGGTCGCCCCACTTCAGGACTTCGCCCGTGCGCCATGAGATGGTGGGGCTGTGTAGCTCTAACCATGGGCGCCCTAAAACCACGTCAGCGGTGGACTCCTCCAGAACCAGCAGATGGATGTTCTCCATGTGAAGGATTCCCACGTGTAGTTGAAGAGGTCCCACACATCGACGGATCAGCTTACGGCTCAGGGGTTTGCCCGTGATAGAGTGGACCTGGTAGTTAATCGGAGAAGGCGAGGTCTTGAGCTTGAGGTGTCAACAGAGGGCTCCGGAGATGAAATTTCCTGCTGACCCTGAATCGAGGAGCGCCACCACTGGAACAGAGGTATTAGCAGCAGTAAGGTTTACAATAGTAGTGAGTGGTTTCATCTTTTGAATGGAGGGCACTCACCACAGGCCGAGGAGGACGAGTTGGGCATGTGGAGATTACATGCCCCGGAGATCCACAGTATAAGCACAGATTCAGGGTCAGCCTTCTCTGTCTTTCAGCAGATGTCAGACGGGAATTGTCTACTTGCATGGGTTCACTTGCTGGTTCTGGAGAGCTGACGGGTTCGGACCGACAGAGGAGGGTGTTGGAGAGTGGCTGGCCCTGGTGCTCGAGGAGACACGACTGCATACGAGAACCCACGCGGATGGCGAGTTGGATGAAGCGTTCGAGTCCTAGGGAGTCCTCGTATGCAGCGAGATGCAACCGCACATTCGGCTCCAATCCCTGACGAAAGGTGGTGATGAGGGCTTGTTCATTCCATCCGCTGGTGGCGGCTAGCGTTCTGAACTGCAAGGCATAATCGTTAACGGTCTTATTTCCCTGTTTCAGATTATACAGTCTCTCACCAGTTGAAGAATCAGCCAACGGCTTTCCGAAGACCTCCCGGAAGTGAGAGACGAATGCAGAGTAAGATTTTACAACTGAACCTCAAAAGTTTACAATGACTACAGTAGTTACTAGAGAGTTATCATGCTTTTCACTTTAGAATACTGATCCAAATAATTAGTAATTCCTTCTGAAGGATTTGGTAATACTTCAGTCATTACTAGTGGGTTACCAAGGCCTTTACTCTAGAATTAATTATACATTATTCATTATTCACATTAATTACAAACCTGTATATAGTAGTTCTTAGTAGTTCTCTGGGAGGAATGAAAAAACAGTAGTTACTGATTAGTTAATAGTGAACTACCACCTACAACTGAGCACTGTTACTTACTAATTCATTCATCAAAATTTCTTGTTAGTTAATAGTAGTTACTAGAGTGTTAATAATGCATTACTCATTTGTTCCTGTGTAGTTATTCATTAATGAAGGATCAGTATTTTAAAGTGTAACCCAAGTTCATTTTAATTTTACCTTGTTTGTGTTTGTTCTCTAGCTGCTCAGCCTGATTATTGTGGTTCATCTTCCTCAGGATCTTCACGGTGATCTTCACAGCTTCTTCTGGTCCAAAACGTGCTACCATCTTATCCAGTGTGTCTAACCTATCTGCATTCTCCATTTCAGACTTTGATATACACTCATGATCATTCACTAAATGCCACTGAAACTTCCTCAGTTCAGCTTGTACCAGTTCATTCAGTGATTTATCAAGCAGATCTTTCACAGATGCCATCGTCCTTCACCGATCCACAGCTGCAGGACACAAAGAAAAAGATCTGTTTTTAGTGTTTCAACTTATTATGAAAAAAAAAAGTTTTGCCCCGTATTTCATCTTTATTGCTAGATGATCATAAAAGCAAGTATCAGTCTTCTGTCACGCGAGAATAGCCTAAACAAAGGTAGCCAATCTCATCATAGTATATTTTGGAGAACAAATTTACCATCCAATCACAATTCGTTATCATTTGTTGCAGTTAGTAATAGCGGGATATTAGAAAGCGTGGAGGAGATCAGGTCAGACACGAAGATGTCAATGAAGCCTGTGTGTACCTTTAATGAGGATCTTCAAAAGGAGTTTATCATGGTATTTTACAATACGTTGTGCAGAAAGAACTGAATGTGGAATCGCCAGCCCTGGTCTAGTGTTTAAAAACAAACAAAAATACCCTCAGGTAGAGGTAGCTGTTTTTAATACCTGATCAAAAGTTACTGCAAACCTGATCATATTACTACTATAACAGCAATAGAACACATTACATAACTGTTGTTATTAAATAAAATATCTGGACATTTAACACTTGTTTAATAACATTACAGATTGATCTGAATAAACAGGTTATGTGCAGCTTTGGTGTATAAGAAAGCAGGCTAACTGGGTATCTGTATTTTGTGTGAATGATATAAATCATAATGTGATTTTGTAGAAACTAATCAGGTGCTAAAAAAGGGAGCACCCATTAAAATGTCTTTATATAAAGGACCCGATCATGGACCAATGCACAGTACAAGTGCAGCGTTGATCTTCTTGAGTCTGTTCAGTAAGGAGCGTTTTGATTGGTGGATTAAAAGCTTGCCACGATTGGCTAAACAGAACATCCTCCAAAAAAAGATATTTATGAATATTAACTTGCCAGGACACAAATTCAGAGCAGTCCACACACGTGTGACGATTCACAAATGCAGATTCAACGATCCATAAATACATCATTCATAAATGTGTGATGGAAATTAATTTAAGAACTTGGTATATACTTATTTGTGTAAGCATTTTTAATTTATTTAGGTAAGATGCATTTGTGTGAGCATTTGGGGAAATATTTATGCTAATTTTGTTTTGTAAATGTAAATGTATTATTTTTGAGGCTGATCTGGCTCGATAAAAACTGTACCTGAACTTTACTTGGTCCTGTCCTATTTTAAGTCCGTCCTGGTGTAGCCTTTTAAAAAATAAACAAGTCTGGACACTTCAGTGTTCAGTAATTATAGACTGATCTAAAAATGGCCATTTTTGGCTAAAATAATGGAGAAGGTGGTTCTAAATCAACTTTTGACATTTTTAAATGAAAACAATGTGATCAATTTCAGTCTGTATTTAGGTCTGTATAGCACTGAAAAAATTAAACAATCGATCAAATTAAATTAGTATCAACAAAATCCATGTTTGCACTGCAGAGGAAACAGAAGCAGCATCTGAAGTGCATGTAGATGTATTATTTACAGTGTTTTTAATGAAGCTTAGATGTGCAATGAAAGCATTTTCACCGCAGTTACAACTGCATAAATAATTCTGAGATTTTAGATTAGGGTCCAATATGTCTTTTGCCTCAATAAACTCCTAAATTACTGTGTGGCGATGAGGACGAGGGCAGAGTGTTAATGAGCGTCAGCTGTGCACCACACCGGTCTCGAGTTTCTCACGGCCCTCGGCCTCGTCCTGCTTACCACATTCTGCTTTGTGCAGGGTTTTTATTTGCTGTACATTTTCAAAACACAAAAATCCAAACGGATCTTGTAACACAAATCCTGATCTCATGCTTTCATTCTAGTAGAACATATTTTTTATAATCGCTGTTTCAAACACAAGATCATTGTGATATGTAATGAGAACATTTGGTTTAATCACTGAAACACAACAGTATGATCTTCTTTCAGTTTAGTCCTTTAACAGTCAGTATGACACGGCCATGATGTTCTGTGCTAGAACAGAATTTGCTGCCAATACAGTAAATGTTCTCACTGAACCATAGTCTCTACCATCTGTTTACAGTATCACATGTCAAACTGTAATGTAAAATGCTCTATTTGACGTCACCTGTCTCTCTTCTGATCAATCTGACGTTATACAGTCATTGACTGTTTCTTTTCCCTCGTACTCAATCCTGATCTGTGTTCACAAATTACAAATCTCTCTGTCACACACACACACACACACACACACACACACACACACACACACACACACACACACACTTTGAACATATTGGTTATAATCTAAGATATCCATATTGGAAATTGCAAACAGAAACTATATCTATAGGAACTGTATCCATAGAAATCTAGAGATGTACCAAATGATTCATTGATTAAGCAGTTGGATTAAATAATAGACAAATGCATTAAACTGAATGAGAAGAGATGTAAATCAAAAGATTGATAGTAATAGCATTATGAAAGTCAGTTACTGTATAAAGATGAAACACTTATTTTGTGTTGTGAAAATGATACTTTATGATTTTGTGTATTGTGCTCACACAATTGAAAATATGCAGAAATGTTAAAAAAGTGCACTTTTGATGATTAGTTGTGATATTAATACTAAGAGTTTGTGAAAATGTACCAATTGCTTGTGAAAATTGCTCTAAAGTAATAAAAAAAACTGTAAAGACCCAGAAGTGACGTATGACACATCATAAGACGACATGAAATCAACTAAAGAAAGACGAAACACTCACCTCAGATCGTTCTGTTTCCTCTGAACTGTCGTGTTGAACAGCAGCTCTGGGATTTCTTTCACTTCTACAGAACCAGCAGGACGGAGACGTGAGAACGAGAAGAATGACAGTCAGACATGTCAACACACGCTCTCAGAAAGATTCATTCTCAGAAAACACTGATGAACTTTTCTGTAACTCACACTTATAAAAATCAACTACATTATAGATTCAGTGACAACATTTACTGTACTGGCAGCAAACTCTGTTCTACACCAAACCTCATGACCGTTTTATAACTTCATCATAACTGGATCAATGCTATTACAAACATTAACGATTCAATTACATCAGTTTTGAAGAGTTTTGAAAATGTACACCTTACTCGTGATAATAGTACCAAAGTGAATTAAATAACTGTAAATGATCCAGATTTATATATTTGGGGGAAAAAAATTATATATATTTAATAATAATAAAACATGATTTTGTTTGTCTGCTTTGCTTAGCTTTTACTGAAAACAACATCTTCTTTAAATGAATTTGTGTTTTGGTGTATATTAAAATAATTCTAATAACAATCATAAAACTAAACTAAAAAATGTCTCTCTCTCATGTGCAGATGCTTTTCGTGGATTATAGCTCTGCTTTTAACAACGACGTCCCCTTACACACACATCACCTCTTAAAGAGGGAAAATCAACACATCTATCATTTACGACGGCTGGACAGGTTTAAGGTTTCTCAAAAGTGAGCACTTTCTACACTGGAGCTGTGGAGCTTTTCATTCTTGATTGGTGGAGTTTCAGTCTCCTTCAATTCATCAGCCAGTTCATCCAGTAAAGAAAGGAAATAATGAAATCGCCACTGACAATCACAAGATTGTTCTTTTTAATAAAATGATAAATGTACTTGCCAGATCTCTCAGGGTCTCAGATCCATTCGATGCGTCCCGCTTCACCACATACATGAAAACAAACTGAGGAAACTAGATAAAAAACAAGCCGTTTCATCAGACCATTTCACTAAAACAAGTGAAACAGGTTTTCAGGACGAGCTGTGAGTTATGAAGAAGTGTGAGGAATGTCTTTTATAAACACATTCACACACACAGAAACACAAGAACTACTGACTTATGAAATCAACTGAAGATAAAGACATTGAATCTCTGAAGATCTCAGCAGAGGAGGATTAAACACCAACAGCATTACCAGCTTCACTTATCACAGAAATGAACTAGTTAGTGTGTCTACAAAGCTTCTTATTGAGAATGAACAGTGCTTTAGCTGCAGTCACTGCTGGTGTTTTAATGAAACTGTTTTTCTAAGAAGAGTGTCTGCAGGATGCTGCATGTCAAGTTCATGTGTTCAGAAAAATGAAAGATACAGTAAGAAATGCAATAATATTAATGTATCGACGGGTGTGAAATGAGCAGGCAGGGAAGTGGATCTAAGTGCAGGAACATTTAATGACAGCACTAGTGTCTTTATAAATGGCTGCAGTTTTCTCGTGTCTGATGATTAAACTGAACTGCAGCTGTAGACTCGTATTCTTTACTCTTCTCTGAACTGTTGAACAGCAGCTCTGTCAGATGAAGGAAATGTTTCCAGGAAGAGACGTGAGAATGAGAAGAATGTCAGTCAGACATGTCAGCACTCGCTCTCACTCTCATCTGTGTGTTATTCAGACAGATTCATTTTCTGTGCATGACTTTTGGACTTTCAAGGATTAGTTCACTTTCAAATGAAAATGACCCCAAGCTTTACTCACCCTCAAGCCATCCTAGCTGTATATGACTCTCTTCTTTCTGATGAACACAATCAGAGAAATATTAATAAATATCCTGACACATCCGAGCTTTATAATGGCAGTGAACGGGATCAGCGAGTATGAGCTGAAGAAAGTGCTTCATCCATCATAAACACACTCCACACGGCTCCAGGGGGTTAATAAAGGCCTTCTGAAGCGAAAAAATATATCCATATTTAACAAGTTATGAAGTAAAATATCCAGCTTCTGCCAGACTGTCTTCTGTATTCAACTTTTAAACGATGAAACATTTGAAGTATTTAATTTCTGTAGCACTGCTGTACCTGAATACTGACCTGAAAACCTTTCTGTTTATTTATTTGTGCTTCTGCTTGTAATTTGTTTATTTGTTCTTGTTTGCTTGATATTTAAATCAAGCTTCCTTGTCTTGTGTGTCAACAAGCATAAGAATTGTAACCTCATTGTAAAAATACAAATACACTGAGTGAGCAAATAACATTAGGTAACATTATATATATAATTTATTTACACACTCCGCCTCAAATGACAAAAATCCCCCCATAAGAGTCACCTAAGGGGAAAATTCCCCCCTATTTTCAAAAATGAACTAGACAAACAAAGATTTAACATCAGATATATCGGCATTCATGTCCCCTACTATAAATATATATTAATTTTGACAACATTCATAAGGAGTATACACATTCAAAATAACAAAAGCATTCTTCTTCTGTTCCAATTTAATTAGGGAACCCGAGGAACCCAAACTCCATCAGGTGACATCAGGTGGCAAACAGGTGTTAAAATTGAGAAAAAAACCTTGGGAGAAAACAGGCTTAGTCGGGGGGCCAGTTCTCCTCTGGCGAACAGTGCTTTGTTACAATCAGGTTACTATCATAAGTCTGATAGGATCACAACAATCAAAGTATTTATTTCAGTTCCATCCAGTTGAGGATCGTATTCATCACGCCGGTATGGACGGTCTGTTGAGGAACTGTGGCACTGGCTGTCGTGTCGATGAGGCCTTCACAAAGGATGATCTAGTTGACTCGATCTCTGCTGATACTTCAGGGCTGCGTTGTGGTCGTGTCCAGTTGAGGATCGTATTCATCACGCCGGTATGGACGGTCTGTTGAGGAACTGTGGCACTGGCTGTTGTGTCGATGATGTCTTCACTATGGATGATCTAGTTGACTCGATCTCTGCTGATACTTCAGGGCTGCGTTGTGGTCGTGTCCAGTTGAGGATCGTATTCATCACGCCGGTATGGACGGTTTGTTGAGGAACTGTGGCACTGGCTGTCGTGTCGATGATGTCTTCACAAAGGATGATCTAGTTGACTCAATCTCTGCTGATACTTCAGGGCTCCGTTGTGGTTGTGTCCAGTTGAGGATCGTATTCATCACGCCGGTAATGGACGGTCTGTTGAGGAACTGTGGCACTGGCTGTCGTGTCGATGATGTCTTCACGATGGATGATCTAGTTGACTCTGCTGATACTTCAGGGCTGAGTTGTGGTCGTGTCAAGGCGCAGGTCCTCGATCTCAAGTCCTCACAGACTAATGGCTTCTCTGTGATCTAAATCGGGGCAATCCTGCGCTGTCTGCACTGCACCAGTTAGGAGAATGGCCACTGGTATGCTCAGCCCGGATAGGCAGGAACCTCCATGCAGAAAAGATCCCTATCATACGGCCAGCCATGTGAACAAGACTGCTGTCCCATAACACGCATTTAACATTTGCATTTATCTTTTGACATAAAGGAGGTGATTATAGTATAAAAACATATTTTAAGTTTTTATCTATGTAATCCCTGCTGATAAAAGTACTTTCTTGGAGTTGTGACATCTCAAAGTTAGATTCATCAGTACAAGAAAGAATCAGGTAGTCACACCTGAGCACCGCTCACCTGGTATGTGAAGATGCTAACCAGAACTCACTGGAGGTGTGACCCAAACACTTTCAAACACAGGTACAAATACACCATAGGAAATGGACATGTGTTTCTAAATTATTAACTTTTATTTTTACTAACAATATAAGTGGAGCTCGAGGGTGAAAAAACAAAAAAACAACACAAAAATAAGTCATGACTCCCATTAACATTTATTTCCAAACCCCCACAGACAGTCCTTCAGAAGCCTGTGGATGATGAGGACAGAGACGACTCCACTGCTGCTGAGATCATGAGCGTCATCACGAGCTGTATGAGAAGATTTACTGAAGAAGGTTTGGCTTTATTTGTTACTTGAGTTAAAAACATCTCCATTTACATAAAGCAGCTAGAATAAATGTTTATAATTAAATGTGTGATAATTATTCTTTCATAGCATCAGCAAACATGCTGAGTGACCTGATGAAGTTCAGGCTGGGACGGGAGGTGTCAGAAGAGAACCTGGATCTCTTCAAATTCCCTGTTGCACACACACACACACACACACACACACACACAGACACACACACACGCTTCCCTGTCACTGTCAGAGCTACTCAAAAGGATATGGTGATTGGTGCTTCTCAATCAGATCACTACACAAGTTCTGAAGCGCTAAACTTAAATCAGGTGATCCGACTCATTACACATGACGCCTGACAACGACACGCAATATATGTTTTAAAACACTAACCATTATTTTATTATATTTCACCGTTAGACAGGTCATGTGAACACAATCTAGCCAACACTGATCATTTATTCATTTATTACTCCTGACGGCTAAATGTTGCTCGTATGTAACAAGCAAAGTTTTATCATCATTTGAATCATAATGATCCCGCAAGTAATTTCATGTGATGTCATAAAGATATCAGCTCTGCTGTGGTTCATAAATACAGTAGTGATGTTGTACATGAGGACGCTGTCATGTCGCCAGAGATGTGTCGTGAGCCAGGACCCCTGCTGTCCTTACCAGTGCCTGAATCTGTACACCATATACTGATTGACGAGTTTGGGAGCAGATTGAGACACACCCATTGACTTATTATTGGGGAGATGAGAGGGTCTGAATCTCTTACCATTGGAGAAAGCCTAACAGCTGACTTGATCATGGAATGGAAACATTTATGTTAAAAATTGTACATGGTCCCTTTATAAATAAATAAAGTGAAGAAGTAAAGGGACTTCAGCCTATGGTGTGACATCAGTTCCCGCCGTTCAGAGTTTTCTGACAGTCACAGTTTACATGAATCAGTTTCTCGTGGATCAGCGCTCTGGTCTTGTGAATAAATCTTCAGTATTTGGTGTCGTGTCACAGTAAATGTACAGTAGGACTGCATTGTTTGTGGAGTGTGCTTTAATTTTCTCTCCATCCATCCAGCATTGTGTATGTTTGAAGCCTCAGTCCTTTTCAAATAGAAATATAATTCTGTTTTTGCTCTCTTCCTAATAGACTGCCCAGTGCACTGAAATAAAGAAGACTTTCCATTTGTAAAAACCATGGGAACGAGAATATCAAAAAATGGAAGTAACACTGAATTTATTTTATTCAGCTTGAATGTGGATTTCTGTGAGACAGCTTCAGACAGCTTTGGGATTTAAAAAAATGAATCATTTAACTTTCGGAGAAAAAAATAAAGTAATTTGCTTAATTTCAGGGGAAAAAGAGACAAAGGTGCGCTGGCATCTGTGCTCTGGCTGGGATGGGCTTTTGATATTGATATTGATTTATATTGAATAAAGCTTTGCATGTAAAGTTTTCTAGTTAAGCTGTAAATAAAACCGTTTTTCGTTTGCGTGAACTTTATTCTCTTTATCTTATATTATGCTACTGAAATGCAGTTTTACTTGCATCTTGTTTTTTTGTTTTTAATGTATGAAAATAATGGACTTAATGTATTGTGTTCTCCAGTGGAGTAAAGCGGAAGGACGCGTTTTTAAAAGTGTTTTTTGTTTGTTTGTTTTTTTCAAAAGCTTAATGCACTAAAGACGATTTTGAATCGTTTTACTATAGAGACACTTGAAGATATCATTGAACTGTATTGATTTGTCTGTGTCTCATGTTTCTCTTGACCACTCCCTCTTGTTTTAGAAGTTCATTTGTCCCAGCTGCTGTTCTTCATTACCCTCCTCAGCTCTTTTCCCCAGTTTCTCTGTCCTCAGTGTGTTGTGTCTTTGTGGTTCTCCTGCAGGAGTCCTGACCCATGTTATTTTTGCGGCTGAAGTGTTTGAGAGGACTGTTTTCCCTCACTGGGGGAGGTTTTGTCATTGTTCAATAAAGCTCAAGTGCACATGAGTGTCCTCGCCTCATCTCTACCCACATTTATCATGGACCTGTGCTACTTATAAGAATAATAATAATAATAATAATGCATTTTATTTAACGGCGCTTTTCAAAACACCCAAGGTCACATTTATCATGGACCTGTGCTAGCCGAGATATGAAACAGTTTATATTCACACACACACACACACACACACACACACACACACACACACACACACACACACACACATATACAGTATATATACAGATTTACAGTTTTAAACTAATTACATGATGTGGCAATTAATCACAATTTAATCAAATCAGTTCTTGCTGAAAAATTAACCCAAAGTTTTTGTGTGTGTGTAAAGCATCAAATAGACATTACAAAAAGTAGCTTGAGAATGAAATATTTTATTTGATTCAACAGAGAATTTTGTGGAGCATGAGGCTGAGTAAATAATTACTGAATTGTCATATTTGTCATGTCCAACAAGTCTTTTATTAATGGTCCGCTGAATCATTGATTTCAATCGATTTGTTCAAAACGCCAATTCAGAATGAAACGCATGGAAACTCCAAGTCGTTCTGAAATATTCATTGGCAAAATTGAACAAAAACACAAAATTGTGTATAAAATAATTGACCAATACTGTTACTGTTGTATAAAATCAGTATTGCATTTGCTCTGGTTGGGCTATGGGACACTCATAACTTGTGTGATATTGCTGAACTCATCTGATCTAAACTAGGGCTGTCACGATATTAGATTTCACACCACGGTTATTGTGGCCAAAAGAATTCACGATATCGATATATCGCGATATCTATAGAATCCTTGGGGGGGGGAAAATGATCAGTCTAAATAATTTTTACTTTGTTTATTTAGTTTTTCTCTTTCAGTTCAAATATGCAGAAGATGCTGGAAAACTGATGAATCTGCAGGAGCTGGAGGATCTTTCTGAAGAACAGAGCTCAGTTTAACTGCTCAGGACAAACAAGAGACTCATGAACAACCATCACAAATCATCAATAGCACAAACAACACAGCGCTAAAACAACTTCCTTTGCAAATGTTGCTTTCAATTTAAAAGTCTCTTGTGCCTCACTGACTCATTCTCCTGTAAAGTGTTGCCGCCATCTAATGGCCTATTAGTGTAACTTTCACTCAATCCATATTACACACTAATGGACATATTTATATAAAATAATATTTATTGAACAACAAATAAACACAATTGTGCAGTTCAGTCAAATGTAAAGCACTAGTGTGCCTGTGATGGTTGTCAAGTGTGCCGTGGATAATTACCAAAAATAAATAAAATAAAATAAATGCTACACTTCGTATCTCTTTATTTCCAAATGTTTGTTTTATTTCATTAAAAAACAAAACAAAATCTATAGGTCACCCTTTACGCTTGAATGTGGGTTTTACAAATATTTAACGAATGAAAAGGATTTTAAAGAGCATAACTCCGCCTCTCCTCGTGAATGAAGTGTGCACTCAGTTTGGTCATCTCGTCTGTGCAATGCAAAGGTAAATAAAGATCTGACGTTTGGGAAAAAAAGTAAAGCATTTTCTTTACTCAAAAAACACTATGTCTATAAAGTTAAATGTTGTGTGTATTTGAAGAGAGGAGAAGAGTCTTCATCTGATCTAGTCTAGTTGTAGCCAATATGCTATGCTACATGATGTAAGGAAATATTTGACTTGCTCTGGAACAAGTAATAGATTAATAAGGCCAAAGATTGACCGTTTTATGTACTCAAATTGAATTATGTCTCATGTTTAACCACTATAAGAGCCAGCGGTAAATCCCTGAAGCACTGGCCGAGATGAAGCTGTTCTCAGCGGGTACACAAGCACTGAACGTCCGCTGACGCCCTGGAGCTCGTATCTCCGAAAACAACTAAACAAATTGTAAAATAGGCGCTATTATTAAATATCAGTCACAGATTTCAGGTCTAAACAACTACATTCTCGCCTAAAAAACTATTAAAACAACAGTTCGTGGTACAACATGTAGTATTCGCAAAAATTACTGTGCATAATTAAATGTAATTGCAAATTAAAATTGCATTTATCTTTTGACATAAAGGAGGTCATTATAGTATAAAAACATATTTTAAGTTTTTATCTATTATAATCCCTGCTGATAAAAGTACTCTCTTGGAGTTGTGACATCTCAAAGTTAGATTCATCAGTACAAGAAAGAATCAGGTAGTCACACCTGAGCACCGCTCACCTGGTATGTGAAGATGCTAACCAGAACTCACTGGAGGTGTGACCCAAACACTTTCAAACACAGGTACAAATACACCATAGGAAATGGACATGTGTTTCTAAATTATTAACTTTTATTTTTACTAACAATATAAGTGGAGCTCGAGGGTGAAAAAACAAAAAAACAACACAAAAATAAGTCATGACTCCCATTAACATTTATTTCCAAACCCCCACAGACAGTCCTTCAGAAGCCTGTGGATGATGAGGACAGAGACGACTCCACTGCTGCTGAGATCATGAGCGTCATCACGAGCTGTATGAGAAGCTTTACTGAAGAAGGTTTGGCTTTATTTGTTACTTGAGTTAAAAACATCTCCATTTACATAAAGCAGCTAGAATAAATGTTTATAATTAAATGTGTGATAATTATTCTTTCATAGCATCAGCAAACATGCTGAGTGACCTGATGAAGTTCAGGCTGGGACGGGAGGTGTCAGAAGAGAACCTGGATCTCTTCAAATTCCCTGTTGCACACACACACACACACACACACACACACACACACACACACACACACACACACACACACACACACACACAGACACACACACACACACGCTTCCCTGTCACTATCAGAGCTACGCCGCACTCAACATGGATATGGTGATGTTCCTACAATCTGTTCATAGTGGATCTGGTCTCATTGAACTAGAAAGAGTCAACAGGGGGCAGTGTTTGTTCAACTTCTAATACACCTCTTTAAAAGAAAAAAAAGATAAGGCCGTGTTATTTGAACTTTAACTTTTTTAAACTTTTTTACTTACCCTCTTTAAGTTGTGCTATTTCATCGTCTGGTAATGAAATGTCAAGCACAGGAACATGCATCCCGAGGTTTGGCCCTCTGAGTATCCGCTGTCCTCCCATTCAGGGTTTGGTATGGCTGCATCTAAAGAAATTATTTTACTTTTTCTTTTCACATTTAACATTTATTAGC